>NC_088807.1:7994938-8209481 GCF_011386835.1 Chrysemys picta bellii
AGATAGAGGGGGTGTATGAGGATAGATAGATAGATAGATAGATAGATAGATAGATAGATAGATAGATAGATAGATAGATAGGGTGTATGGGGATAGATAGATAGATAGATAGATAGATAGATAGATAGATAGATAGATAGGGTGTATGGGGATAGATAGATAGATAGATAGATAGATAGATAGATAGATAGATAGAGGGGGTATATGGGGATAGATAGATAGATAGATAGATAGATAAAGGGGGTGTATGAGGGGAGATAGATAGAGGGGGTGTATGAGGAGAGATAGATGGGGTGTATGAGGATAGACAGAGGGGGTGTATGAGGATAGACAGATAGTTATATAGATAGATGGGGTGTATGAGGATAGACAGAGGGGGTATATGGGGATAGATAGATAGATAGATAGATAGATAGATAGATAGATAGATAGATAGATAGATAGAGGGGGTGTATGAGGAGAGATAGATAGAGGGGGTGTATGAGGATAGATAGATAGATAGATAGATGGGGTGTATGAGGATAGATAGGTAGATAGATAAATAGATAAAGGGGGTGTATGAGGACAGATAGAGGGGGTGTATGAGGATAGATAGCTAGATTAGATAGATGCGCTCAGTGTGGCCATAGTTAGAGGGTGATGTGTCTGGGGACAGAAAGACAGGTGCACGGGCAGACTGGCTCTGCTGGGCCTTCACTTCATGGAAGTGAAGTTGCTGAGAGAGGGAGCGAAGTGAATGAAATCATGGCGCACCGACAGAATGACACCTGTGGGGGGAGCTGAACGCCTGTTCCCACTTGGGGCTGCCCTGGCCGGAGGCACTTCTGTTCTGGCCTGGCACAGACCACCCCCCCAGAGCTGGGTAGACGTGCTTCAGTATCAATTACCCCCCAAAGAAAGCCAGCCTGGGGGGCTGTGAGTGCCAGAGCACCCAGGAACTGTGACAGGCAGGGGAGAGCTGCGCAGAACAGGGGCTCAGCCACACAGCCCTGCACCAGCTGTCCACAGCACGCCGGGCAGAGCCATGGCAGGCAGACAGCTGGAGCTCATCCATCTGTGTGGGTGGGCAGGGAGGTGTTTGTGGTATGTGTGTGGGTGCTGGCTTGTGCCCTGTGTGGGCGTTTGTTTGTGGTAGCTCTGCGGGGTGGCATGTGTGTGTTTGGGGCTCTATGTGTGTGGGGGACTGTGTGTGTGTGAGGGTGTATAAATATGAATGTGTAGGATGGGGGTATATGTATATATATGTGTATGGGGGTGTATATGAGTGGGGGCTGGTGTGTGTATGTGTGTAGGGGTGTATATGTAGGGGGCTTCTGTGTATATGTGGAGGGTGGTGTATACGTGGAGGAGTGTATATGTGGGGCTGTAAGTGTGTGGGGGCTGTGTGTAGATGTGTGTGGGGTGTATATGTACGGGCGGGTGTATTCATTTGTGTGCATATAGGGGTATATATATGTTTGTGGGGATGTATATAGGAGCGGCTTGTGTGTATATGTAGGGGTCAGGCTATATGTGGGTGTATATGTGGGTTGTATTGGTGTGGGGGTGTATATGTTTGGGGCAGGTGCATGTGTGGGGTGTGTATATATGTGTGTATATGTGTGGGGTGTGTGCATATGGGGGTATATAGGTGGGGATGTATGTGCATGGGCGATGTATGTGCACAAGTGTGTATGTGGGGTGATGTAGTGTGTGGGGTGAACGTGTCTTCGGCGGTGTATGTGGGGGGTATGTCTGTGGTGGGGGTGGTGTGTGTATGTGTGCATGGGGGTAACTATGTCGGGGGAGGTACATTTGTGAGGAGTGTAGTGTGTAGAGGGGGGTACGTGTGGGGGGTACAGTGTGTGGAGGGATGTATGTGTGGGGGGTTATAGAGAGTGGAGGGAGGGAGGTATGTGAGAGGTATGGTATATGACAGGAGCTATGTGTGTGAGGGGTACAGTGTGTGGATGGAGGTACATGTGTGAGGGTGTAGTGGACGGAGGTATATGTGTGAGGGGCATACTGTGAGGAGGGAGGTACGTGTGTGAGGGTACAGTGTGTGAAGGAAGGTAAGTGGGGGCTATAATGTGTGGAGGAAGTTACGCATGTGAGGGGCATAGTGTGTGGAGGGAGGTACGATTGTGGGGGGTAGTCATGTGGGGGGATATAGTGTGTGGTGGGAGATACATGTCTGAGGGGTACAGTGTGTGGAGGGAGGTACGTGTGTGAGGGGTATAGTGTGTGGAAGGAGGTACGAGTGTGGGGGGTAGAGTGTATAGAGGGAGGTACATGTCTGAGAGGTACAGTGTGTGGAAGGAGGTATGAGTATGGGGGTACAGTATATGTAGGGCAGTACGTGTGTGAGGGTACAGTTTGTGGAGAGAGGTACATGTGTGAGGGTTATAGTGTATGGAACAAGGTACGTGTGTGAGGGGTATAGTGTATGAAAGGAGGTACGTGTGTGTGGGGTACAGTATATAGAGGGAGGTACGTGTGTGTGGGGTATAATGTGTGGAGGCAGGTACGTGTGTGAGGGGTACAGTGTGTGGTGGGAGGTATGTGGGGGGTATAGTGTATGGAGGGAAATACGTGTGTGAAGGATACAGTGCATGGTGGGAGGTACGAGTGGGAGCGGTATAGTGTATGGAGGGAAGTACGAGTGTGGGGGGTATAGTGTGTGGAGGGAGGTACGAGTGTGGGGGTACAGTGTGTGGAGGAAGGTACATGGGGGTATAGTGTGTGGAGGGAGGTACGTGTGTGTGGGGTATAATGTGTGGAGGGAGGTATGTGTGTATGGGGTATAGTGTATAGAGGGAGGTACATATCTGAGGGGTACAGTGTGTGAAAGGAGGTACAAGTGTGTGGGGTATAATGTGTGGAGGGAGGTACGAGTGTGGGGGGTATAGTGTGTGGAGGAAGGTACATGGGGGGTATAGTGTGTGGAGGGAGGAACATGTGTGAGTGGTATAGTATATGGAGGCAGGTACATGTGTGAGGGGTACAGTGTGTGGTGGGAGGTCTGTGGGGAGTATAGTGTATGGAGGGAGGTACGTGTGTGTGGGGTATAATGTGTGGAGGGAGGTATGTGTGTGTGGGGTATAGTGTATAGAGGGAGGTACATGTCTGAGGGGTACAGTGTGTGAAAGGAGGTACGAGTGTGTGGGGTATAATGTGTGAAAGGGGTTACGAGTGTGGGGGGTACAGTGTGTGGAGGAAGGTACGTGTGTGGGGGTATAGTGTATGGAAGGAGGTAAGTGGGGGCTATAATGTGTGAAGGGAGCTACATGTGTGGGGGTGCAGTGTGTGGAGAGAGATATAGGGGGTATAATATTGGAGGGAGGTATGTGTGTGAGGGGTATAGTTTGTGGAGGGGGCTACGTGTGTGAGGGGTGTGGTTTGTGGAGGGGGTTACGTGTGTGAGAGACATAGTGTGTGGAGAGAACACAAGAACATAAGAATGGCCCTACTGGGTCAGACCAACGGTCCACCACCCAGTATCCTGTCTTCCAAGAGTGGCCAGTGCCAAGTGCCCCAGAGGGAATGAACAGAACAGGTAATCATCAAGTGATCCATCACCTGCTGCTCATTCCCAGCTTCTGGGAAACGGAGGCTAGGGACACCATTCCTGCTCATCCTGGCTAATAGCCATTGATGGACCTATCCTCCATGAATTTATCTAGTTCTTTTTTGAACCCTGTTATGGTCTTGGCCTTCACAACATCCTCTGGCAAGGAGTTCCACAAGTTGACTGTGCGTTGTGTGAAGAAATACTTCCTTTTATTTGTTTTAAACCTGCTGCCTATTAATTTCATTTGGTGACCCCTAGTTCTTGTGTTATGAGAAGTAGTAAACAACACTTCCTTATCCTCTTTCTCTATATCAGTCACGATTTTATAGACCTCAATCATATCCCCCCTTAGCGGTCTCTTTTCTGAGCTCCAAAGTCCCAGTCTTATTAATCTGTCCTCATATGGAAGCTGTTCTATACCCCTAATCATTTTTGTTGCCCTTTTCTGAACCTTTTCCAGTTCTAATATATCTTTTTTGAGACAGGGCGATCACATCTGCACGCAGTATTCACGATATGCCCCATGACGTCCCCAGCCCTGCTGGTCTTTCTGTACCATGAACACATCCTGCCGCCCTGTTCTGTCACCAACCCTGTCTGTCTGTCTGCCTCATGGACACATCCCTCTGCCGTGCTCCGTCCCCAGCCCTGTCTGTCTATTTCCCCATGGACACAGCCCCCTGCCCCAGGCTGTCCTCAGTCTTATCTCTCTGACTGTCCCATATACACATTGCCACTGCTTCACTCTGTCCCCTTCCCTGTCTGTCTGTCTGTCCCATGGACACATCGTCCTGTCCTGCTCTGTCCCCACCACTGTCTGTCTGTCTGTCTGTCTGTCCCATGGACACAACCCTCTGCCCTGCTCTGTGCCAAGTGAGGTTTTTACTCACGAAAGCTTATGCCCAAATAAATCTGTTAGTCTTTAAGGTGCCACCAGACTCTTTGTTGTTTTTGTAGATACAGACTAACACGGCTACCCCCTGATACTGTGCCAACCTGTCTCTCTAGCTCTGCCATGGACACATTCCCCTACCCAATTTTGTTCCCAGCCCACTCTGACTGTCTGTCCTATGGATACATCCCCCTGTCCCTCTCTGTCCCCAGACCTGTCTCTCTGTCTATCCCATGGACACATCGCCCTGTCCTCAGACCTCTCTGTCTCTCCCTCTCTCCCATTGACATATCCCACTGCCCTGCTCTGTCCGTCTGTCTGTCTGTCCTATAGACACATCCCACTGCCCTGCTCTGTCCCCAGCCCTGTCTCTCTATTTGTGGCATGGAGACATCCTCCAGTCCCATTCTGTCCCCAGCCCATCTGTCTCTCTTTCCCATGGACACATCCCCATGCCCTGCTCTGTCCCCAGCACCGCCTGTCTGTCTGTCTGTCCCATGTTCACATGTCCCTGACCCGCTCTGTCCTCATCCCTGTCTGTCTATCCCATGGACATATCCCCATGCCCTGCTCCCCATAATTGAAGGAGCCCAGAGCCACCCCCCATGACCAGAGACTCCTCGGATCACCCACCCCAGCCCCCCCGGGCCAGCCCCCCCCAGCCCCAGGCCTGGCGGAGCCGCTCCCTCCAGAGCGCTGAGCTGAGCCATTCCTCCCCGCCCCCCGCCTGAGCACCAGGCCGAGCCGCCCCCCGCCTGAGTGCCGGGCAGAGCCAGCAGCCTCTGGCCCTAGGGTGACCAGGTGTCTGGTTTTCGACCAGAACACCTGGTCAAAAAGGGACCCTGGCGGCTCTGGTCAGCACCGCCAACCGCGCCATTAAAGGTCCGGTTGGTGGTGCTGCGGAGCTAAGGCAGGCTAGTCTCTACCTGTCCTGGCTGGCACTGCACTGTGCCCTGGAAGCAGCCAGCAGGTCCGGCTCCTAGGCTGGGGCGGCCACGGGACTCCATACACTGTCCCTGCCCCGACCATTGGCTCTGCACTCCCACTAGCCAGGAACAGGACAGGCAGGCAGCCTGCCTTCGCCCCCCAGCTGCGCTGCTGACCGGAGCCGCCTGAGGTAAGCCCGCACCCCAACCCCGAGCCCCAACCCCCTGCCCCAGCCCTGATCCCCCTCCCGCACTCTGAACCCCTCTACCTCACCGCCCAGCCTGGAGCCCCCTCCTGCACCGCAAGCCCCTCATTTCTGGTCCCACCCCAGAGCCTGCATCCCAAGTTAGAGCCCTCACCCCTTCCCGCACCCGCGCCCAGTGAAAGTGAGTGAGCGTGGGGGAGAGCGAGCCACGGAGGAAGGGGGAATGTAGTGAGCGGGGGGCAGGGCCTATGGGAAGGGGTGGGGAAGGGGGCATGACCTCGAGGAAGGAGTGGGGCTAAGGTGTTCGATTTTGTGCGATTAGAAAGTTGGCAACTCTATTCACCCCCCCACCCCCCGCCTTCCAAGCCGGCGGCCCCAGTGCCCGTCCGAGCTGCCTCACTTCCTCACCAGACCCGTGCTCGCTGCTTGCTCGCAGCGTCCCTCCTCACTCCCCCGCCCCCAAGGAAAAGCGACGCGGAGAGCGGCGGGGACCTGGGGGTGGGAGGGGATGTGGAGTACAGGTAGGCAGGCGGCAGCAGCAGCAGACTGTGGATGGGGGGGCCTCGGAGAAGGCGCGGGGCCACCGCAGCCCAGGTGTCCCTCGGGAGGCGGCTGCGCCAGGGAAGACTTGGCCTTCCCAGGCCTATTGTACCCGCCGCCCATGGTCCCATGGACGTGTCCTTCTGTCTCTCCCTGCACATTTGAGCCCTCTGGTCAGCTAACAAACCTGGGCAAGGGTTGATCAACAGAGCCGAGTGCCATGTGGACCGGACCCCAGAGCAGGGCCAGAATCCACCCCCTCGCCTTGTAGGGTTGCCAGTTTTGGTTGGACATATTCCTGGGGGATTGATCACATGACATAATCTTTAATGAAAGATTAACCCATAGGCGCCGACTCCATGGGTGCCGCTGGTGATGAACTCGGCGGGAGGGGGAGGAAACCAGAAAGTCGGTGCCTCTGGATTAACCTTTAATTCCTGGAGACTCCAGGACAATCCTGAAGGGTTGGCAACCCTATAGCTGCAGAGCCAGGCCCCAGAGGCCCTGCGGGCTCTCCTCGGAAGGAGGGGCTGCTGAAAGGGTTAATCTGCTTGGGAACAGTCGCTGACCCTGAAACTGTTTCCTGGCAAAGGACCTGGGAGCCACGCACAGCCCCTCCCCCACCTGGCACATGGGGGGACCCAGGCTCCCGGCAGAGCTGGGCAATCCCCATGTCCCTCTTACCTGCAGGACATCTCCTGGGGCTGGGCGTGGGGAAAGGATCATATCAAAGGTGAGGGGCAAAAACTGACTGAGTGACGCTGCCAGCCAGAGCTAGCACTGTGCAGAGCAAACCGCCCCCACGCTCCCAGAGCCTCGCCGGTGCCTCTCAATCCCGACCCGCAGCCCCGGGCTGCCTGGTGCCCCACAGGCCCCTGCTACAGCTCACAGCTGAGCCTCTGTGCGTGGAATGCTCCGGGGGTCTATTTCGGGAGGCGTCTATCCTGGCAGTGCTCTTGGCAGCACAAGGGTAGTGTGTCCTGCCAACAGAGTATGATTGTATTGAACTCCGGTGTCTCGTTGTTAGAGGAGAAGGGGCTCAGACCCTACGCTGCAGTGGTCTTCTAGAGATAGCTGGATAACCTGGGAGCCTGGATTCCTGGGGTCTATCCCTGGCTCTGGAAGGGGAGTGGGGTCTAGTGGTTAGAACAGGGGGGCTGGGAGCCAGGACTCCTGGGGTCTATCCCTGGCTCTGGAGGGGGAGTGGGGTCTAGTGGTTAGAGCAGGGGGGCTGGGAGCCAGGACTCCTGGGTTCTATCCCTGGCTCTGGAAAGGAAATGGGGTTTACAGTGGGGGCTTGGGGGGAAAGAGGGTTTCACCTGCAGTACAGACAGGGACACTCCACACCCCCAGAAAGGCCTGAATTCTGTGCATCCCTAGGATGGGCCTGTGTTCATCCAGCCTGGGGCTCCTTGTCCCGTTCCCATCTGATCCATCGCCACCCCTGCCAGCTGCTCAGGGGCTCAATGGAGAGGAATTAATATGTGACAGCGCATTAGCAGCACCTGGGCTTGGCTGGTGGCTGAAGAGGAAAGGTCAGGCAGCTGCGTCCCAGCAAAGACTTCCGTGCGGCTGCCCTTGTTTGCATAGCCAGCTGATGTGTTTACTCCCTGAGAGGAGATTGATGGTTGGGGATGGAGGGTGGGAAAGTTACCAGCCCCGCCAGGATGACAGAGCGGGAGAGACTCACCGGAATTACCCGCCACCAGCCCCCCCTGCTCTAACTCTCCAGCCCCCACTCCCCCGCAGAGCTAGGATGGAACCCAGGAGTCCTACTGCCCGTATATAACCAGTTCTTTCCTTCTCAGCCCTGGGTGGGGCGGGAGAACGTAGGTGTCTGTCCCCTGGGGAGGAGGTGGCGGCATTTGCTGCTGAGCTTGCCAGGAGATGTTGGAGAGAGTGCAGTGGCCAGGGATGGTGGGGTATAAATAGCCGCGTGGAGCTGGAAATAGGTCCCGAGTGGCCAGGCTGTGTGAGGGGTTTGGCTCGGGCATCAGCGCACCAGGGTCGTGCAGCTGCTGCTCCTGGGTGAACCTTGCATGGGGTCACGAGGAGCGCCTGGGGCAGCAGTGACCCCTGCTCATTGCACAGTGGGGTGGGCTGGAGCTGGCTGCCGCGTGGTGGAGGAGGGGGTGGGGCAGGCAGGGGGCGATTGTCCAGAGCTTGGTTTTACCCCAGTTCAGAACAAGCCCAAATTTATTGATATTTTTTGTGACCCAACAGGCCCTGAAAACGCTGGTTGGTTCTGTTACTATGGGTACAGGCTCCCAGCCCCCCTGCTCTAACCCACCAGACCCCAATCAAATTTGGGGGGGAGGCGGGCTGGCACAGGGGGGCTGGTGGAGGGGGCAGGATACAAAGGGGACTGGCACAGGAATTGGTGGGGGTGTGGCAAAGTGGGAATTGTCTATAATGTTTTATGCGTCCTATGTGTGCCTCAGTTTCCCCTATGTGTGACAAGGCATGGCTACCCAGTGGGGGGAAAGGGGTCTCTGTGTGTGTGTGTGTGTGTGTGTGTGTCCTCTCCCTGTCCGGGTGGAACAAAGAGTCTCGTTAGGTGGAACGAAGAGACTCGTTAGGGAATGGGTTGAAATTAACCCAGATGATCATGCCCAGGGCCAGAGAGACAATGCCAGCTCCAGTGACTCCTGGCTCAACGCTCTCAGCAGGGAAGCTGGAGAACAAAGGACGGGGAAGTGGGGGGATAAGAGTTAGCTTCTGGAAGATCCTTGGAGCTCTGCCCCCTGGGAAGTGACTTAGGCCTGATCTACGCTAGGAAATTCGTTCAGTACAACTACGTCTCTCAGGGGTGTGGCAACTCCACCCCTCTCAGCGACACAGGTAACCCGACCGAACCCCCGTGTAGCCAGCGCTGGGTCGACAGGAGAATTCTCCTCTCGGGGAGGTGGATTGACGACACTGAGGGGAGAACTCCGCCTGTCAGCACAGGCAGTGTCTTCACGGACAGCGATTTAAGTGCAGAAAAGGCGTTCCCCATAGGTGCCAACTCTGGATGCTCTGGGGCTGGAGCACCCATGGAAAAAGATAGTGGGTCCTCAGCACCCACCAGCCACAGCTGTTTGGCGGTGCCCCCAATCGGCTGTTTGGTGGCTGGGGTAGGGGTTGGGGGGAGGGTGGAGAGCAGTGAGTGGGCGGGGGCCTCAGGGAGGGGGCTGGGAAGGAGCGGAAAGAGGTTGAGTGAGGACAGGGCCTTGGGGAGGAGGGTGGAGTGGGGGAGGGACCTTGGGGGAGGCGTGGGGCCTGGGGCCAAAGCAGGGGTGGAGCATCCCCTAGTGCCTATGACGTTCCCTTCAGCTCGGCTGGGCTCGGGGCTGACCAGAATGGACTCAGAATCCTCTCTCTGCGCTGCCCTAAGGACTCCCTGTGCTGCGTGCCACGGGCTAACAAACCCGACTGCACATTGTAATAGGGGCCTGGGCCAGCGACTTGGGCACCGAAGCCAGGGCTTGAGACATCTCACTTTACACAATAGACCCATCCAGCGCCCCCAGCCGAGCCCCTGCCCCTCTCCCTGCAGCACAGGCCCCCTAGCGCTGCCCTGGGCATTGGGGCCAGCACAGACTGCTGGGGAGAGCGCCCCCTGCTCATTGCACAGTGGGGTTGGCTGGAGCTGGGGGTGGGGCAGGCAGGGGGCGATTGTCCAGGGCTTGGTTTTACCCCAATTCAGAACAAGCCCAAATTTATTGATATTTTTTTGCGACCCAACAAGCCCCAAAAACGCTGGTTGGTTCTGTTACTATGGAGGCAGAGGGCCACTGAACAGGGCTGTGAACCCAACACTGGCGGGGGCGGGGGGGGGGAGGGGGGAGCTCTGCACCAACCTAGTCTAAGCCAGGCTGTTGGGGCCCCAGCCCCACCAAGAGCTGTTCTGCCTGGTTCCTCCCCCTACAGCGCCGCGACCCCTGGGGACAGTCACGGGCCAGGGGCCAGAGCCAGCGACAGGTGGCAGCTCCGGGGGCTGCGGGGGAGGGGTGGGATTAGCTGCTAACCAGCTTTCATAATGGGGTCAGAGATCAGGATGTGACAGGACTTGAGCAGCATGGGGGTGGGCGTGTTGGGCCCTGCAGCATGGGTTCTGCAGCCAGAAGGGCGAGGGGGTCCCTGCAGTGTGGGGAGGGGGTCCCTGCAGCTGCACTGGTGTCCTTTCAGTATGGGGTGGGGAGTAGGGGGGGTCCCTGCAGCTGAAGGCAGAGTGTCTGGGGCAGCTGAAGGCAGAGTGTCTGGGGCACCTGGCATTGGCCACTCTGAAGACAGGATAGTGGGTGAGATGCCCAGTGTGGGCGTTCTTATGTTCTGTTCTGGGTGCAGGTGTCCTCGTAGCTGGGGGGCGATGGGTCCCTGCAGCCGAGTGGGGGGAATCTCAGAGTCATTGTAGATAGTTCTCTGAAAACAATGTGCAGCACAGTCAAAAAGCGAACTGAATGTTATGAACCATTAGGCAAGGACTAGATAATAAAAGAGAAAATATCATATTGCCTCTGTGTAAATCCATGGTACGCCCAGATCTTGTACACGGTGTGCAGTTCTCGTCACCCCATCTGTCACGGAGTCCCCGGGCGATGCTCTGGAACTGCTTCCCACAAAGCCAGTCAGGACTCTGGGGAGCCTCCTCTCCCTTGGAGCAGACTGTCTTCAGAGCAAGAAGCTCACACGGCCTCACCTTCCTGGGTCTGACCTTGGAGCATTCAGCATATGCCCCTCCGTGCGCTTCCCACAGCGAGTCCGCCCAGGCGGGGTCCTGGGGAAGCCACAGGGTCCTGCACCCCCACTTCGCAGTCAGATGTGACTCTCAGCCAGCCAGTAAAACAGAGGTTTATTAGATGACAGGAACACGGTCTAAAACAGTGCTTGTAGGTACAGCGAACGGGACCCCTCAGCCGGGTCCATTCTGGGGCCCAGCGAGCCAGACAACCCCGTCTGCCCTGACTTTCCGTCCCCAGCCAGCTCCAAACTGAAACCCCCTCCAGCCCCTCCTCTCTGGCCTTTGTCTCTTTCCCGGGCCAGGAGGTCACCCAATCTCTTTGTTCACCTTTAACTATTCCCTTGCAGGGAGGAAGGGCCCCTGCCATTTATGCACACTGGAGACTTAAGAAATGCATAGGGGGAACTGAGGCACCCACACAGTATTCAGAGGAAACACTAAGAACAGTCCCACTTCGTCACACCCTCTCAAAAAAGATATATCGGAAAAGGTCCAGAGAAGGGCAACAAAAATGATTAGGGGGAGAGGCTAAAAAGACTGGGACTGTTCAGCTTGGGAAAGAGCTGAGGAAGGGGAGAGATATGGTAGAGGTCCGATAAAATCGTGACTGGGGTGGAGAAAGGGAGTAAGGAAATGTTATTTACCCCTTCACATAACACAAGAGCCAAGGGCTCACCCCATGAAACGAATAGGCAGCAGGTATAAAACAAACAGAAGGAACTATTTCTTCACACACCACTCAGTCAACCCGTGGAACTCTTTGCCGGAGATGTTGTCAAGGCCAGACGTAGAATTGGGTTCATAAAAGAACTAGATCAGTTCCTGGAGGACTGGGCTATCAATGGCTATTGGCCAAGATGGTTTGGGATGCAACCCCATGCTCTGGGGGTCCCTAAACCTCTGACTGACAGAAGCTGGGACAACAGGGGATGGATCACTCGATAAATTGCCCTGTTCTGTTCAGTCTTTCTCAAGCGCCTGGCATTGGTCACTGTGGGAAGACAGGGGGCTAGATGGACCATTGGGCTGACCCAGTATGGCCGTTCTGATGTGTCCCTGCAGCCAGGGGAAGGGTCCCTGCAGCCGAAGGGGGTCACTGCTAGTTGGACAGAGTGTGGGTGCCAGGGAGGATGCTGCTCCAGGCCGAGTCACACTCTGCACCTGGGCTCAGCTCTCAGGCACGTGCCCCCCCCCCCCCCCCCATGGCTGCTTGAGGTGCACTGTCCCCTAACTCCAGTCATGTCCCGAGTGCCTGCCATGCACAATTCCCTGCCAGCATGACCCACAGCACAGACCTCTCACCTCCCCAGACCCATGGCATCGAGAACCCCCAAACCCATCGTAGAACCCACGGCAAGGAGATAAACAGCCCCACGCACCCACAGCATAGACACCCCCCCTACACATCTGGGACTCACAGCACAGAGCCCGTGCACCCCAGGACCCAGAGCACAGTAATATCGCCCCAATGGCACCTTTAGCTGCCATTCCACAGCACCCTTCCCCACCTCGGGACACAGGGTCAGCTCCCTTCCGAGCGCCCCTCCCCTCCTCTCCTCGGGGCACAGGGGCCGCTTGTGACAAAGTGGGAATGTTCTTAATATTTTCTCTCAATACTGTGTGGGTACCTCAGTTTCCCCTATGCATTTCTTAAGGATCTAAGTGGTGGGATAAGGGCATGTGATTGTTGCAGAGCCCTAGAGGGGCAGTGGTGTGCAGGGGTCTGCACAGAGAATGGCTGACACCTTGTCTCTTGGCAACTAATGGCCTGGGTCCCTCCTCCGCAAGGTGCCAACTAAAGGTGTTGGAGAACAAAGAGATCAGGTGGCCTCCTGGCCCAGGAAAGAGACAAAGGCCCGAGGAGGGGCTGGAGGGGTTTTCAGTTTGGAGCTGGCTGGGGAAACAGAGGGAGGCCCAGCATCGGGGTGTGGGCTCCCTGCCCCCCAATATGGTCCTGACTGAGGGGTCCTGTTCTCTGTACCTACAAGCTCTGTTTTAGACTGTGTTCCTGTCGCCTAATAAACCTTCTGTTTTACTGGCTGGCTGAGAGTCACAGTGAATCCAGGAAGTCGGGGGTGCAGGGCCCTGACTCCCCTACACTCTGTGACACCGCTCTCTCCCCAGCACCCCCCTCCTCAGGGCACACGGTCAGCTCCCACCCCAGCCCCTCTCCCCTCCTTGGGGCTCAGGGTCAGTTCCCTCCCCGGACACAGGGTCCTGTCCTTCCCCAGCTCCCCTCCCCAGGGCTCAGGGTCAGCTCCCTCCCCAGCGTCCCCCCCTCCCCCGACCTGTGGAGGTCGGGAGCTGCAGAGGGTGCCATGAAGGGGAGGAAAGGGCTCCCAGACACATGGTCCCCCCTTCCCTGACTGTAGGGCCCCAACCACCCCCTCAGGTTGGGCAGGGGAGCTGTGCACAGGGGGCGTCTGCATGAATGGGGACCCCTCGGGAGGAGGAGCTGCCCCATCTGCGCCAGAACAAAAAGAGGATGCCCCTCCAGCCCCCAACTCCAGGACACACGGTCACAGCCCAGAGATGCTGGGAGAAGTTACACTGGCCCGGTGTCGGCAGGGACACCAGCCAGTCGTGAGGGAACAGGGACAACTGCTGAGAGCAGGGGTCTGGGAGCCAGGACTCCTGGGTTCTATCCCCAGCCCTGGGAGGGACTGACTGTGAGGAGTGGGCTGTGTGTGCTGTCATGCAGATTGTTGTCATCTACTGGCCGAAGCCGGGACTCCCAAAGCCTGCAGGAGCTCGCTGTCTCTGGGCCAGTTCTGGAGGCAGCACCTTCCTTCCTTAGGCATTGCTGTGCCTGGCCACTCCGGACCCCTCTGCCCACAGCTCTCGGGAACTGGGCTGCTCCCAGTGTGCCAAGCTGTGAACTGGCTGGGGTGAGGCCTGTGCTGGGTGCTGTGTGAGGCCTGGGCTCACCTGTGCAGCGCTGAGCGCTTGGCGGACGCAGGCAGACACGGGGCAGTCGGTCATCCAGCGGATTCAGCTCTTTATTCACATCTGCTCAGCTTGGGATGGCGTGTGGCACACGGGGCTCTCCCCCTCCCAGCTCCTGCCTGTCCATGCAGCACAGACCCCATCCGGGAGAGACAGTCGTGTGTCCTGGCCCCCGAAGGGGGGGTGCAGCCCCACCCTGGCAATGGCGGGGTTTATCAGGGACAGCTCCCTTGGCCGCAGTTGGAGCAACCGCCAGGAGACCCGTGCTCCGAGTGGGGCCTGCCAGGGCGAGCTGCCCCACTGCTAGTGAGACGCAAGCCCCAGTCCATGCCAACTTTGTGCTGCAGCCCACAGAGAGTGGCTCACAGTGGGAGGGGAATGCCCTGGGCGCCTGCGTTCATCCCTGAAATGGGAATCCCCCCGGGCACTCACCAAGCCATGCCCCTGCACAGCCGACAGCCATCCCCAGGCTGGGCGGACAGAGCCGGGGAGCCTGGCAGCAGAGAGGAAGGGCCTGGGGGCATGGGGGATGCACTGAAAGCTCGGGGACGGGGGGAATCAATGGGAAGCTGTGGAGGAGCTGTGGCCGGCTCAGTTGTCCTGTGGGAATAAGAGAGCACAGGTGGTTAGGGAGCACTGCCCAGGGCCTCGGGCGAGGGCTGCAGGGAGTGCCAGGCACCTCACCCAATTGCGTGCTTCTGCCAGCCCCAGCCTCACCCCTTCAGTGACACGGCCAGTGCCTACAGCCACTGCCTGCCTGGACCCAGGAGTCCTGGATCCCAGCCCCCCTGCTAGCCCCCTGGATCCCACTCCCCTCCCAGAGCTGGGATAGAACCCAGAAGTTGTGGGGTTCCCTGTATCTCCCTCTCCCTGGGTGTGGGCATGCACCTGGCAGACCACGCTGATGTCCTCCCGGTGGGTGCAGTCGTGGTAGCTCCATAAGCGGTGGGCACAGTTCTGCAGGGTCTCCTCAGTGCCTTTGCAGCGGATGTCATCCAGCCAGATTTTCCCCGTACCCTGGCCAAAGCGGGGCCAATCCTGCAGCTTTGGGGCCAGTGGCTCGGCTGGGCCACAGCCCAGCTCCCGACAGACCACTTGGGCGTTGGTCTCCGACCAGTTGTCATCACACACGGTGCCCCACAGCCCATCATACCGCACCTCCAGCCGCCCGGAGCACTTGCTTGGGCCGTTCACCAGCCGCAGTGCGAAGGGCTCTGTGAGGAAGGAGTGTGTGTGGATCAACTGGGTCGGTGCCCCAGTGCATGCTGGGAAGGTATGGCCTGGCTGGTGGAGGGGGCTTGCCAGGCACTGACCCCCACATGGCAGGGGCGCCAGTGCTGTGCTGTCTGTGCCCTGTGTGCCCAACCAGGAGGGGCAGCTGTTGCCAGGCTCTGCTGGGGCCCCGGCACATGCCGCCCCATGGGCAAGGAGGACCAGCTTGGCACTCAGAGGGCAAAGCCCACCCAGCCCTGCCTATCCTGGGCCTCTGGCAGGGGATGAGGGCCTGGTGCCAGCGCTGCTTTCTCACCTTGGCACATGACTCCAGTGTCCCGGTGGTGGGGGCAGTGCCGCCCCTCCCAGGCTTGGGCTTGGCAGTGGGTCAGCGAGGCCTCCTGCCCGGTGCACTTCAGCTGGCCCAGCAGGATAGGTGCTGAGCTCCGACTGAACTTGCTGCAGTGGTGGGTGACGTACCGCGGGCTCCCACAGCCTAGCTCCCGGCACAGCACCTTGGCATCGGTCAGGTCCCAGCCCAACCCACACACAGCACCCCAGCGGCCGTCATAGAAAATCTCCACCTGCCCACTGCAGCGTGTGGCGTTGCCCACCAACCGGACAGGTGGCTCTGGGAGCTGTGCAGCTAGAGATGGGGGAAGAGATGTGAATGAGGATCAGGGAGAGATCAGGGGCTGCAGAAAGCAACTTACGGAGCTGGGAAAGACCCAGGAGTCCTAGCTCCCAGCCCGCTGCTCTAACCACTAGACTCCACTCCTCTTGTAAAGTCTGAGGCCTTTTTTCTGCAGCCATATTAGGCGAGCAGGAGGAGCAGTCGTGAGCCAAGAAGCAGAAAGTTCCATCTTCACATTCCATCTAAGTTACATTAAAACAACGTAGCAGCGGGCTGTTAAGAAGGCTCTTGTCCTAATAGTGCCCACCCTCACCACATAAAGAAACAGATCTTAAGAGGTTTAAAGAAAACATTGTTTGATGCATTCGGTCTGGCAAGGTACCACTTATCTACACTTGTGGGTGTGAAATCTCTACTTCTTTATAGCTTTGCCTTTATGGTCCCCACTTCTCTCTTGTTTATCTGACTGGTCTCTGTCTGGTTCGTTGATTAGTTCTGTCTGTTGCATAATTAATTTTACAAGATTTCAATCAACTATGGTGGTGGGGGATGATTGGTTAAAGAATTGTTTCATAATGGACTAGGGTTGTGAAAAATACTGTTTTGTAGTACTTTCGTTTAATATGATGGGTTAAGGTATAGCTAGACAGGACTCAAGTTTCTCTATATACACTTGCATGTATCTCCATGTGTCATAAATATACAGCTACGGGTAGCATAAAATCCCTCCTTACCTGTAAAGGGTTAAGAAGCTCAGATAACCTGGTTGGCACCTGACCAGAAGAACCAATGGGGAAAAGAAGATACTTTCAAATCTGGGGGGGAGGGGAGGGGAGGGGAGGGGAAAGCTTTGTTTTGTGCTGTGTGGGTTTTCTCTCTGGAGACAAAGGGAGAGACCAAGCAAGTAATCCAGCTCCCACTGAAATGATACATCTAATATTACAGAAATAGTAAGTAATAGCAAGGAAATATGTTAGAGTATCTTTTGTTTTAGCTTGTGAATGTTCCCTGTGCTAAGATGAAGGTTTATTCCTGTTTTTTTTCTGTAACTTTAAAGTTTTGCCTAGAGGGGAAATCCTCTGTGTTTTGAACCTTTTGTTACCCTGTAAAGGTATCTTCCATCCTGATTTTACAGAGGTGATTCTTTTATCTTTAAATAAATTCTTCTTTTAAGAACTTGGTTGATTTTTCATTGTTCTTAAGATCCAAGGGTTTGGGTCTGTGCTCACCTGTACCAATTGGTGAGGATATTATTCTCAAGCCTTCCCCAGGAAAGGGGGTGTAGGGCTTGGGGGAATATTTTGGGGGAATAGGACTTCAAGTCCTTTCCCTGATTCTTTGTCTAAATCACTTGGTGGTGGCAGCATACTGTTCAAGGACAAGGTGAAACTTGTGCCTTGGGAAAGTTTTTAACCTAAGCTGGTAAAAATAATCTTAGGGGCTCTTTCATGTGGGTCCCCACATCTGTACCCCAGAGCTCAGAGCGGTGAAGGAACCTTGACACCATGCCTCTGAAGAAGTGAGGTTTTTTTACCCATGAAAGCTTATGCCCAAATAAATCTGTTAGTCTTTAAGGTGCCACCAGACTCCTCGTTTTTGTGGATACAGACTAACACGGCTACCCTTCTGCAAGCAGCGGGAAAAAAAAAAGAAAGAAAAAAGCCGCGATCGGCGGCACTTTGGCAGCAGCTCTACCGCCGCCGTTTCATTCTTTGGCGGCAATTCAGCGGCAGGTCCTTCACTCCGAGAGGGACCGAGGGACCCACCGCCGAATTGCTGCTGAAGAGCCGGACGTGCTGCCCCTTTCTGTTGGCTGCCCCAAGCACTGCTTGCTGCGCTGGTGCCTGGAGCCGGCCCTGCCCCTTTGATATTATATAAACTGGGGTCCGAAAGGAAGTTCTTTGGAATCAACTCCAGGACACAGACCAAAGACCAAAGCTACCAGACCTCCACACCCTGCCAATCACACCGTGCAGAAGCTTGAGTCCCCAGATGACCAGATCCCGACTGGCCAGCAGGAAAATTTCGTCTGCTTTATTGGAAGTCATGAGCATTGTATGCTTAGCCTGTGTGTTCTGTGTTGGTAACTGTTAATAAATAGAGGTTAAGGGTATTACTGTGTAAGGCTCTTTCCCTGGAAGGCCCCACAAACCCACACAAGATTTCGCCCTGAGCCCTAGGAATTGGGTAAGGGAAGGTGTCTTTCCCCCAGAGTCCTAGGAACTGGGAAAAGGTCGAGGTGCCTAAATCAACCAGGTTATGCCTTGAGCTCTAGGAACTGGGCAAAGGTGGGTGCCTTAGAGTTTATAGGTAACAGCCTCCCAGAGCCAGGAATAAACCCAGGAGACCTGACTCCCAGCCCCCCAACCCACTAGAGCCCACTCCCGTCCCAGAGGTGGGGATGGAACCCAGGAGTCCTGGCTCCCAGCCCTGCTGGGGATGTATCAGTAGCGGATGACGTGTGTGGATGCTGACCCTGCTGCATGAGGGTGTTTTCCCTTCATAACTTTGCCCCATGGCACATGACAGGGCACAGAGCCCAGGCCCTGCTTGTCCCACCCTCCGGGTCTGTCAGGTCCCCGCCCTGCTCCCCGGGCAGACTGTGCAGTGCTCACCCAGCAAGGCTGCTGTCACGTTATTGATTTGAACTGGGACCATATAGAACATGGTTACAACCAAGGTCCTGTAGTGGCACCAAATCTTATGTAAAGGGGGTCATATAAGGTGTCTAAGACCAGGTTATGGGTTGCTGGTTATGATTATGCTGTCTGTATGCATGTGTCATTTTTGTAGTTGAAGTTATGAATATTGGCTATATACTGTGTATTTCAAACTTATGCTATGCTGCTGGGTGACATCCCAGGCAAACTGGTGTTAGCTCTGCCTAGCCTGCTAGATGGCCCATTAAGGACCATCAGCCATACAATTGACCCATTGAGAGAAGGCAGATACACCTTGTAACTCAGCAAAGTACGCAGGAACTTGCCCATGTGACTCCAGACTCCATTTTGCTGTAATTTTCCACAGTAAGAACAAAGAGGTGTTCTTACACCTGGAAAAGACTATAAAAGGCTGATGCCTCATCTCCATCTTGTCTTCAGTCCTGCTTCCTACCTCTGGAGGAACTTTGCTACAAACAGAAGCTCTGAACAAAGGACTGGATGACCCATCCCAGCTGGGGATGTTCCAGAGACTTGATTTGAACCTGCAGTTTATTCCATTACTGCTACAAGCCTGAACCACGAACTTTGCCATTACTGTATGTAATTGATTCCATTTAACCAATTCTAGCTCTCATCTATATCTTCTTCCTTTTATGAATAAACCTTTAGATTTTAGATTTAAAGGATTGGCAACAGCGTGATTTGTGGGTAAGATCTGATTTGTATATTGACCTGGGTCTGGGGCTTGGTCCTTTGGGATCGAGAGAACCTTTTTTCTTTTACTGGGGCATTGGTTTTCATAAGCATTTGTCCCCATAATGAGTGGCACTGGTGGTGATACTGGGAAACTGGAGTGTCTAAGGGAATTGCTTGTGTGACTCGTGGTTAGCCAGTGGGGTGAGACCAAAGTCCTCTTTGTCTGGCTGGTTTGGTTTGCCTTAGAGGTGGAAAAAACCCAGCCTTGGGCTGTAACTGCCCTGCTCTAAGCAATTTGTTCTGAATTGGCACTCTCAGTTGGGTCCCGCCAGAACCGCATCGTTACTGCCGCTCAGTGAGAACTGAGCACCCCACCCTGGGACCCCAGGCATCCTCCCATCCCTCCCTTAGGACCAGGGTTCTCCAGGCCGGCTCACCTTGGCAACGGGCTCCCGCATCCTCGTCATGCTGGCAGAAGTCCCCTGGATCCACGTACGGGCAGCTCCCCAGCGCCGCCTCTGTCCCCTGGCACTGCACGTTCAGCATCAGGACAGGGTCTGACTCGTTGCCCGGGCCAAACACTTTACCACTCAGCGCTTCCATGGCCGGCCCACAGCCCAGCTGCCTGCACACCACGGCCACGTCGCCCAGGTCCCAGCCGTCGTCACACACGGTGCCCCAGCGCCCGTCCAGACGCACCTCCACCCGCCCGGCACAGCGATGGGGGCCATCTACCAGCCTCACGTCTGGCAAAGCAAACACAGCTGCTGAGACGCCTGTTCCGGGGCTGCGCGGGGAGACCCCAGCGCCTGCAGGGACTGAAGGCCCAGCTCAGCGCGAGGCATTGCCAGCGAGTGCAGAACAGGGCAGAACGGGCTTTCCCACTACTCTAACCCTGGGCCCTTCTCCCGCACCTCCCTCCCGCCACATGCTGCACAGACAGGTCACTGAGCCCAGGAAATGGCGCAGGATCAGTGCCCCTGCTTTACAGAAGGGAAACTGAGGCACAGAGACAGGAAGTGACTTACCCCAGGTCACACAGTGAGCCTTGTGCAGAGCAGGGAATAGAACCTGCCCCCCTCCCCACTCCCTAGCCAGAGACAGGGACAGAACCTGGCCCCCTCCCCCTGCTCCTGCTCCCCTTTCCCTGCTCTAACCATAGGACATCGGGACTAAGACAAGGGTGGATCCGGATTCCTGGCTCCCTATCCTGTCCCTTATCCATAAGCTCGTTCTCCTCCCCATTATCCCTTGCTCCCATTTCCACTCAGCATCATGTGCATTAAACACCCAGAGCTTCCCGTTGGCCACGTGGTCACTAGGGAAAGATGGGTAGTGTCCCCTCGAGATCGCCCGCCCGCCTGCAGAGCACACAGCTCCTGGGGAAACAGGGGAGTGCCCTGCTGTGGGGCCAGGACTGGCAGCTGGAGGGGAGAGACCCTGGCTCCCTTGAGCAAGGTGGGCGTGTCCCTACCTGCCCCCCCTCATTTGCATACAGGGCACTCTGCCCCGAGGTGGGCTGGTTAGAGGGGCCAGCGGAGTTAACAGCTTCTTGCTGAGAATTATAGGGGAAGGAAGGGGTGTTGGCAGGGGACCAATAGCTGGGGTTTTGCTCCCTTTGATCTAATGCAATGTGGTTGGCAGATCCCAGTTCTGAGTGAAACTGCAGCACAAGGAGAAACCAGAGCTGGTGGGAGAAAAAGGTGATGCTATTTTCTTAGGGGAACGTGCTCCATTGCAATGAGTCACAGCTCACATAGGAGCAGCTCCTAGTGCCATGCTCCAGTTTGCTCCCATTGCATGCTGGGATCTGCGCTCGGCCAGCCTCCTCGCTCCTGTTGCATTCTGTGACCTAACCTGCCTTAACACCGTTGCACTCTGGGACCTGTGCTTTGGCAGCTGACTCTCCAAAGGGCGTCCGTGGTCACCTCTCCTCAGGCCCCAGCCGTGATGCCAGGGGGGTTGGGATCCTGGCCTGGCTCTGGCAAAGGGCAGCCCCCTGGGGGCCAGACATACATACCTGAGGAGGAGGAGGAGACTCCCACATTGGCAGCTGGGGAGAGACAAGGGAGAAACTGTCAGGAGCAGAGAGGGGCCCGTGCACCCCAAAGCTTCCCAGCCCCACAGCGCCTGCAGGAAAGTGGCGCCGGGCGGGGCAGAATCCAGAGCAGTTAGATCCAGACACGGCAGTGACACGTGCTGGGACCCCGGGGAATGGGGGAGGCCCAGGCCAGCTGCCCATCGGTTGCTCTGCCCTGCTCCTCTCCCTGCTGCACAGACCAGCCCCATGAGGGCACTGCCTGGCCCCACCAGCACACAGACTGAAGCCCTCTCCCTGTGGGGGGACTCGGCAGGGCAGGGCTCAGCCACATCCCCTGGTGCGGGGAGAACAGGCGAGCTCGTTGTACCCCCACCAGGGATACACCTGGGATGCAGGGGATGCCGAGCCGGCACCTCCCCCCGATGGGGGGGCGGTACCTGCCACACCCAGCGGGGCCCTCACCGAAGCAGAACAAGAGGCACAGCCGCAGATCCATGGTTCCCCCGGGGCGAGCAGCTCTGTCCTGCCGCGATCCGGTGCCAAGCGCTCCTCTCACCCCACCCAGCCTGGGCAGCCCCTTTTAAGGGTTGGCACAGGACTGCCAGGTCAGCATGGGAGGAACCGGAGTGAGGGGCTGGCCCATGGACCGGTCACAAGATCGTTTCCCGGCATCATGGCACCGGGCTCAGCACGTGTCCCAGGGCTGGGGGAGGAGGGCAGGGGAGTGACACTGCGGTCAATAGTGTTGCCTGCAAATGAACCCGCTGATGTGGCAATGGATGGCCAGTGCTGCAGGGAGCAGGGCAGGAGCTCAGTGCGGGGCACTCTCCCTGTACAGGCAGTGCTGGCCCCAGTGCTGGCCCCGGCTCTGGGAGGGGATGGAAGGGAAGGGGAGTGGGGTCTGGTGGTTAGAGCAGGGGGACTGGGAGCCAGAACTCCTGGGTTCTATTCCCCAGCTCTGGTGGGGGAGTGGGGTCTGGTGGTTAGAGCAGGGGGACTGGGAGCCGGGACCTCAAGGCACCTCCCCACTCTGTGACTGTCCTGAGTCCCATGGCGCTGGCCCAACTTTCTGACTGCTTCCCCTTCTGACTGCCCGGAATCTCTGCAGCCGGCTCCACTTCCTTCTCTGGCGGAGCTGGTGCTTTGGGTCTGAGGGGGCTCCCCCCACATGGCAGCTGAGGGAGGAGGGAGTCTGACCCAATAGGGACCCTAGGCCTGACTGCCTCCCCCTCTCAGCAGAGAGATCCTGGGGGCAGCATGGACACCAGCACTCAGGTGGGCAGGGGACAGGGCAACCCCCGCCCCCCAGAGAGAGGAAAGCATAAAGGGGGCAATCGGCTTGGAGCTCTGACTGTGAAGGGAGACCATCCTCTACTAGTCGCTCCTCTCCCCTCCCTGCAGCACAGGCCCCCTAGTGCTGCTCTGGGGCATTGGAGTGAGAGGAAGGTGCCCCCTGCTGGCCGCCTGCCCCACTCCCTGCAGCTCCCTGTAATAAGAGGGGCCTAGGAGGCCTGCCCCAGTTGTCGGCTTAGCTCTGGGAAAGTGGAGGAAAGCGTGTGAAAGGTCACACACCGCTGCTGGGGAAGGGTCCCAAGGGAGCTGGCCGCTGGCTGAGTTCAGACAATCTGGTCTCCAGCTGTAACTCAAGGCCGATGTTGTGCTCATGCCTGGTGAACGAGGTGTGAGGATTGCATGGATGCTACGGCCGCCCCTTCGTAACCTGAGATCCAGGAGGGGGATGTGACCAGGTGACAGACAAAGGCCGGAGGAGGAGCAACGGGCAGGGCAGGGGCCAGGCAGCTGGAAGCGAGTCAGTCTCGGCTGGCTTGGGGCACAGGAGGAGGGCCAGAGCCCTGGCTCTGGGCTCCCTTCCCTCCAAGATGGGCTTGGCTGAAAGTCACTGATTTCTGTGCTAACAAGTTCCATTCTACGCTGTGTTCCTGTCGACTCATAAACCTTCTGTTTTACCGGCTGGCTGAGAGTCACGTCTGACTGCGGAGTTGGGGTGCAGGGCCCTCTGGCTTCCCCAGGAGCCCCGCCTGTGCGGACTCGCTGTGGGAAGTGCACGGTGTGGAAGGGGATGCTGAATGCTCTGAGGTCAGACCCAGGAAGGTCGAAGCTGGGTAAGCTTCTTGCCCTGGTGTGACATTATGAGTGTAATTTAATATCTCATTGAAAGGCGACAGGGCCAGAAAGAGTTAATTACCTCACAGACTGACCTGACCCATGGGTGAACTTTAGAAACTGGTTAGGAAGGTATGTAAATAAAGAGAGTTTTGAAATGCAAGTCTGCATTGTTAGAGATAGAAGGGTAGATGTTTGCTCAGGTCTTGTGATGTAAGCAAACAAGTCTTGTCTATAGCTTTGATTCAAAGATTAAAAAAAGGAGTATCAGTATTTAGGGAGACACTTGAGGGAAATAGTATTATTGTCTCTATGTCTCTTTGAAGGTTGTGCTAACCTGTATCTGAACTGTTTAATGGATAAATTATCCTGTGCTAATTACCATGATGTTTAGGAGAAGGAAAGTTAAGCCTATTGTTTGCTCAGGCCAAAAGGCAGCTGGAAATGTATAAAAACCCTGGGACATGATCCTACTTCATCTCAGATCTGCTTTGGGTTTCAAGAGGGGGAAAGGATTGAGCCATAAGGATTGAGATCCCCAGTCACTGGAGTCACCCTGAATATGGACATTGGACTATAACCTATGGACTATTTCCAAAAGGACTGTTGGCAACTACAAGCTCATCTCTACTGTGTATCTGAACCTCAAGAATTGAATTCAAGTCTGTCTGTATAGTGATCTTTTAACCAACTCCTTCTCTTTTCTTTTTTAATAAATTTTGGCTTAGTTAAGAAGGATTGGCTATAAGCGTGTATTTTGGGTAGGATCTAAGTTATAATCGGACCTGGGTGTGTGGCTGATCCTTTGGGGTTGGAAGAACCTTTTCTTTTATATGATGAGATAAGATTTTCAGTAATCATCATCATATCTGACAGGTGTGTCTGGATGGAGGCCTGAGGCTGGGCACTTTAAGAGAACTGCGTTGTTTGGACTTCTGAGTAACCAGTGAGGTACTATAGAAGCTGTTTTGTGCTGGTTTGGTAAATCTAAGTATTGGAATATCCACCAGTGTTTGGGGTTTATCTGCCTCATTCTGTTTGCAGTTCACCCTGATTGAGCTCAGCTGGGTACCCCGGCAGCATCGTCACACCTGGCGACAGTCTGCTCAGAGAGAGGAGGCTCCCCCAGAGTCCTGACTGGCTTTGTAGGGAGTAGTTCCAGAGCATCGCCCGGTGACTCCATGACACCAGGGCAGTCTGGGACCAGAACCAACAACCAAAAATGGGAGATGGGGGAGAGGGGCAGCACCTGGGCCTCGTCGGTGAGCAGAGAACCAAGGGGCTGGGCACTTCCACCCACCATCCGCTTGCAGGCACCTTAGAAGACAACTTTGGGGGAGGGATCCAGGTAGGAGATGGGTTGATCAGAAGGAGGTCGCTGCCCCAGCCTGGCTGTCCCCCAGCTCCTGGGACCCCGAGACCCACTTGGACACACTTGGCCTGTTGTTGTTCTGAGCTTGAGAGAGACGTCCTGACAGACCAGGCCCGGGCAAGGGACCCACCAACAGCACCAGCTCCACCAGCCCCGACACGGGAGGTGAGTTGGGATCCTGCTGACACCCCCCCTCCCTTGTCATGGGTCCTGTCCCTGCCTGCCGTGTTATGTGTCTCTCTCCTGGCTTTCCCCTGCTGCCTTGGGTCAGTGAGTGTCTGGCTGGGACAGCCCGAGCTGCATCTTCTGGTGTGTGGATCTCTCCTCCTGCAGCTCCCAGGCGCCCTGCCTGGCTTGCCAGCCCCCTCCTGCCTGCACTTCCCAGGTGCCCTGCCTGGCTCGCCAGCCCCCTCCTGCCCACTGTTCCCAGGGCCTTTGCGCTCAGGGGAGCTGGTGTTAATGCCCAGGAGTAACGAGGTTTTGAGCAGGTGGTGACCTGCTGGGGTCGCCGGCTGCTTCCCAAGCTCAGTCACGGAGGACGCGCCATGAACCGATCTCCCCGGCGTAGAGCTGCCCAGCCCAGGGCAGAGATGCTGGACCCCCTGCTGGCCGGGTTGCTGGCATGGTCAGGCCGTTAGGGTGTCTGCCATGTGGTGCAGAGCCACCCCCTGCTCGGCCCTTGCAGCCCCAGCACACACCCTGAGAGGGGCCCTCTGCTTCCAAACCAGGCCATGCAGAACCTAGGCATCTCCCACCCAGCAGGGTGAGCTCTTCCCCTGGGAAGGGCAGCAGGGGCAGGGAGCTCCCCTCCCCCATGTGACAGGTGCTGCCCCACCCAGCTGCAGGGCGGGGCTCCAGTTCATTTAGCCTTGGGAGCTATGCCCCAGTGGGGCTTCTGCATGTCTTTGTCCCTGGGCAGAGCCTGGGGTGGGGGTGCAGTGCCCAGCGGATTGGGGGAAGAGCCTGGGGTTGGGTGGGGGGTTGCAGTGCTCAGGGGATGGGGTGCAGAGCCCAGAGGATTGGTGGAAGAGCCCAGGGGTTGGTGGGGCAGGTGGGTTGCAGAACTCATGGGATGGGAGGCAAAAGTACAGGGGTTGATGGGGGTGGGGCACAGAGCCCAGGGGATGAGGTGGGGCGCAGAGCCCAGGGGATGGGGCACAGCATAGGCACTGACTCCGTGGGTGCTCCGTGCTGGAGCACCCAAGGGGAAAAATTAGTGGGTGCTCTACACCCACTGGCAGCCAAGCTCCCCTCACCCTCCGCCCCACCTCCTCCCCTGAGCGCGCTGCATACCTCCCAGCGCTTCCCAACGGGATGCTGCCAAATAGCTGGCGGCATTAGCATGCTCCGGGAGGAGGGGGAACACGGTGTGCCCAGGGGAGGAGGTGGGGAAGAGGTGGGGCCAGGGCGTGGATTTGGGGAAGGAGTTAGAATAGGGGCAGGAAGGGGGAGGAGTTGGGGCGGGGACAGTGTTGGAATGGGGGCAGGACAGGGGTGTGAAGAGGCGGGGCCTTATGGACGGGGTGGAGTGGGGCGGGGCTGGGGGCAGAGGGAGGGGGTCAAGCACCCAGGAGAAAGAGGGGAAGTCTGCGCCTATGGGGCATAGAGCCCAGGGGATGGGATGGGGTGCAGAGCCCAGGGGATCAGTGGGAGTGTGTGCAGAGCCCAGGGGATGGGGTGGGGCGCAGAGCCCAGGGGATCAGTGGGAGTGTGTGCAGAGCCCAGGGGATGGGGTGGGGCGCAGAGCCCAGGGGATGGGATGGGGTGCAGAGCCCAGGGGATCAGTGGGAGTGTGTGCAGAGCCCAGGGGATGGGGTGGGGCGCAGAGCCCAGGGGATGGGGTGGGGTGCAGAGCCCAGGGGGTGAGGCACAGAGCCCAGGGAGTGGGGTGGGGCAGGGAGGGGGAGGGCGGGAAGGGAGCAAGCTGTGAGAAGAGGCAGGGGAGGGGGAGCTTGGCTGCCCTACTGCAGCAGGAGCCTCAGTGCCACGAGCACCAAGCTTCTGCCCCCCGCAGGAGAGAGTGGGGGGCAGAGAAGAGTGGGCCTGGTCGGAGCACCCCTGGAGTGTGGGCCCGACTCCATGGAGCCACTATCTGCTACTGTCCAGGACACATGGTCACAGCCCAGAGATGCTGGGAGAAGTTACACTGGCCCAGTGCCGGCAGGGAAACCAGCCAGTCGTGAGGGAACAGGGACAACTGCTGAGAGTAGGGGGCTGGGAGCCAGGACTCCTGGGTTCTATCCCCAGCCCTGGGAGGGACTGACTGAGGAGTGGGGTGTGTGTGCTGTCATGCAGACTGTTGCCACCTACTGGCCGAAGCCGGGACTCCCAAAGCCTGCAGGAGCTCGCTGTCTCTGGGCCAGTTCTGGAGGCAGCACCTTCCTTCCATGGGCATTGCTGTGCCTGGCCACTCCGGACCCCTCTGCCCACAGCTCTCGGGAACTGGGCTGCTCCCAGTGTGCCAAGCTGTGAACTGGCTGGGGTGAGGCCTGTGCTGGGTGAGGCCTGGGCTCACCTGTGCAGCGCTGAGCGCTTGGCGGACGCAGGCAGACACGGGGCAGTCGGTCATCCAGTGGATTCAGCTCTTTATTCGCATCTGCTCAGCTTGGGATGGCGTGTGGCACACAGGGCTCTCCCCCTCCCAGCTCCTGCCTGTCCATGCAGCACAGACCCCATCCGGGAGAGACAGTCGTGTGTCCTGGCCCCCGAAGGGGGGGTGCAGCCCCACCCTGGCAGTGGCGAGGTTTATCAGGGACGACACCCTTGGCCGCAGTTGGAGCAACGGCCAGGAGACCCATGCTCCGAGTGGGGCCTGCCAGGGCAAGCTGCCCCACTGCTACTGAGATGTGAGCCCCAGTCCGTGCCAACTTTGTGCTGCAGCCCACAGAGTGTGGCACCCAGTGGGAGGGGAATGCCCTGGGCGCCTGCGTTCATCCCTGAAATGGGAATCCCCCCGGGCACTCACCAAGCCATGCCCCTACACAGCCGACAGCCATCCGCGGGCTGGGCGGACAGAGCCGGGGAGCCTGGCAACAGAGAGGAAGGGCCTGGCGGCATGGGGGATGCACTGAAAGCTCGGGGACGGGGGGAATCAATGGGAGGCTGTGGAGGAGCTGTGGCCGGCTCAGTTGTCCTGTGGGAATAAGAGAGCACAGGTGGTTAGGGAGCACTGCCCATGGCCTCGGGCGAGGGATACAGGGAGTGCCAGGCACCTCACCCAACTGTGTCCTTCTGCCAGCCCCAGCCTCACCCCTTCAGTGACACAGCCAGTGCCTACAGCCACTGCCTGCCTGGACCCAGGAGTCCTGGCTCCCAGCCCCTCTGCTAGCCCCCTGGACCCCACTCCCCTCCCAGAGCTGGGATAGAACCCAGAAGTTGTGGGGCTCCATGTATCTCCCTCTCCCTGGGTGTGACAATGCACCTGGCAGATCACGCTGATGTCCTTCTGGTGGGTGCAGTTGTGGTAGCCCCAGAAGTGGTGGGCACAGTTCTGCAGGGTCTCCTCGGTGCCTTTGCAGCGGATGTTGTCCAGCCAGATTTTCCCTGTACCCTGGCGAAAGCGGGGCCAATCCTGCAGCTTTGGGGCCAGTGGCTTGGCTTGGCCACAGCGCAGCTCCCGGCAGACCACTTGGGCGTTGGTGTCCGACCAGTCGTTGTCACACACGGTGCCCCACAGCCCATCATACCGCACCTCTAGCCGCCCGGAGCACTTGCCTGGGCCGTCCGCCAGCCGCAGTGCGAAGGGCTCTGTGAGGAGGGGGCGGGGGGGTCAGGTGCGTCGGTGCTCCAATGCATGCTGAGCAGGCATGGCCTGGCTGGTGGAGGGGACTTGCCAGGCACTGACCCCCACATGGTAGGGGCGCCAGTGCTGTGCTGTCTGTGCCCTGTGTGCCCAACCAGGAGGGGCAGCTGTTGCCACGGCACACGCTGCCTGACCTGGGCCTCTGGCAGGGGGTGAGGGCCTGGTGCCAGCGCTGCTTTCTCACCTTGGCACATGACTCCGGTGTCCCGTGGTGGGAGCAGGGCCGCCCCTCCCAGGCTTGGACTCGGCAGCGAGTAAGCTGAGGATGTTTCAGTAGCGGATGGTGCGTGTGAACGCTGACCCTGCCGCATGAGGGCATTTTCCCTTCATAACCCTGCCCTTTGGTGTGTGACAGGGAACAGAGCCCAGACCCTGCTTGTCCCACCCTCCGGGCCTGTCAGGTCCCCGCCCTGCTCCCTGGGCAGACTGTGCAGTGCTCACCCAGCAAGGCCGCTCAGTGGAGAACTGAGCACTGCACCCTGGGACCCCAGGCATCCTCCCATCCCTCCCTTAGGGCCAGGGCACTCCAGGCCGGCTCACCTTTGCAACGGGCTCCAGCGTCCTTATCATGCTGGCAGAGGTCCCCTGGATCCGTGTTCGGGCAGCTCCCCAGCGCGGCCTCTGTCCCCTGGCACTGAACGTTCCTCATCAGGACAGGGTCTGACTTGACGCCCGGGCGGAACCCTTTACCACTCAGCGCTTCCATGGCCGGCCCACAGCCCAACTGCCTGCACACCACGGCCACGTCGCTGATGTCCCAGCCGTCGTCACACACGGTGCCCCAGCGCCCGTCCAGACGCACCTCCACCCGCCCGGCACAGCGGTGGGGGCCATCTACCAGCCTCACGTCTGGCAAAGCAAATGCAGCTGCTGAGACGCCTGCTCCAGGGCTGTGCGGGGAGACCCCAGGAATGGCTCAGCATCAGTGCCCCCGCTTTACTGAAGGGAAACTGAGGCACAGAGACAGGAAGTTACCTACCCCAGGTGAAACAGTGAGCCTTGTGCAGCATAGGGAATAGAACCTGCCCGCCCCCCACACCCTGGCCAGAGACAGGGACAGAACCTGGCCCCCACCCCCGGTCCCCTTTCCCTGCTCTAACCATAGGACATTGGGACAAAGACAAGGGTGGATCCGGACTCCTGGCTCCCCATCCTGTCCCTTATCCATAAGCTCGTTCTCCTCCCCATTACCCCTCGCTCCCATATCCACTCAGCAGCACATGCATTAAACACCCAGAGCTTCTGCTGGCCATGTCGTCACATCATCACTGCCCTCATGCAGCTCCCTTGCTCTCATTGCATGCTGGGACCTGCACTCAGGCAGCCACCTTGCTCCCGTTGCATTCTGGGATCTGTGCTTGGCCAGCCTCTTCGCTCCTATTGCATGCTGGGACCTAACTTCAGGCAGGTTCCTTAACACCGTTGCACTCTGGGACCTATGCTTGGGCAGCTGATTCTCCAAAGGGCGGCCGTGGTCACCTCTGCTCAGGCCCCAGCTGTGATGCCAGGGGGGTTGGGATCCTGGCCTGGGCTCTGGCAAAGGGCAGCCCCCTGGGCACCAGAAATACATACCTGAGGAGGCACCTGGGGAGAGACAAGGAAACTGTCAGGAGCAGAGAGGGGCCCGTGCACCCCAAAGCCTCCTGGTCCCAAGGCACCTGCAGGAAAGTGGCGCCGGGCGGGGCAGAGTCCAGAGCTGTTAGAGCCAGACACAGCAGTGACATGTGCTGGGACCCAGGGGAATGGGGGAGCCGCAGGAGGCCCAGGCCGGCTGCCCATCCGCTGCTCTTCCCTTCTCCTCTCCCTGGTGCACAGACCAGCCCCCTGAGGGCACTGCCTGGCCCCACCAGCACAGACTGAGGCCCTCTCCCTGTGGAGGGACTCGGCTGGGCAGGGCTCAGCCACATCCCCTGTTGAGGGCGGAAACAGGCGAGTTCATTGTACCCCACCGGGGAGCAAGGGGACATGACAGGGAGCAGAGCCCAGGCCCTGCTTGTCCCACCCTCCGGGCCTGTCAGGTCCCCTCCCCGCTCTCCAGGCAGACTGTGCAGTGCTCACCCAGCAAGGCCGCTCAGTCAGAACTGAGCACCCCACTCTGGGACCCCAGACATCCTCCCATCCCTCCCTTAGGGCCAGGGCTCCCCAGGCCGGCTCACCTTGGCAACGGGCCCCTGCATCCTCATCATGCTGGCAGAGGTCCCCTGGATCCATGTACGAGCAGTTCCCCAGCGCCGCCTCTGTCCCCTGGCACTGCACGTTCAGCATCAGGACAGGCTCCGACTTGGGGCCCGGGCCGAACACTTTACCACTCAGTGCTTCCATGGCCGGCCCACAGCCCAGCTGCCTGCACACCACGGCCACGTCGCTCAGGTCCCAGCCGTCGTCACACACGGTGCCCCAGCGCCCGTCCAGACGCACCTCCACCCGCCCGGCGCAGCGGTGGGGGCCACCTACCAGCCTCACGTCTGGCAAAGCAAACCCAGCTGCTGGGACGCCTGTTCCGGGGCTGCGCGGGGGGATCCCAGTGGCTGCAAGGACAGAAGGCCCAGCTCAGCGCGAGGCATTGCCAGCGAGTGCAGAACAGGGCAGAACGGGCTTTCCCACGACTCTAACCCTGGGCCCTTCTCCCGCACCTCCCTCCTGCTGCACAGACAGGTCACTGAGCCCAGGAAATGGCGCCGCATCAGTGCCCCTGCTTTACCAAGGGGAAACTGAGACACAGAGACAGGAAGTGACTTACCCCAGGTTAAACAATGAGCCTTGTGCAGAGCAGGGAATAGAACCCGCCCCATCTCCCCTCCCCTGCCAGGCCAGAGACAGGGACAGAACCTGGCCCCCTGCCCCTGGTCCCCTTTCCCTGCTATAACCATCAGACATTGGGACCAAGACGAGGGTGGATCCGGATTCCTGGCTCCCCATCCTGTCCCTTATCCATAAGCTCGTTCTCCTCCCCATTACCCCTCGCTCCCATTTCCACTCAGCAGTATGTGGATTAAAGCACCCAGAGCTTCCCGTTGGCCACGTGATCACTAGGGAAAGATGGATGGTCTCCCCTCAAGATCGTCCGCCTGCCTGCAGAGCACACAGCTCCTGGGGACAGGGTAGTGCCCTGCTGTGGGGCCAGGACTGGCAGCTGGAGGGGAGAGACCCTGGCTCCCTTGAGCAAGGTGGGCGTGTCCCTACCTGCCCCCACTCATTTGCATGCAGGGCACTCTGCCCCCAGGTGGGCTGGTTAGACTGTACAGCTCCCTTCCTACCTCATTTGCATACACATTGGGAGGGCCATCGTGTGCCCTGTGCTGCTCGGCCTGGACAGTCTTCATGCGCCAGGCTCACAGCACATGGTCCACGCGCTGTGTGAGGGCAGGGATGCAATGGGGGCCTGGGTCAGTGTGACAACAAGCAGGTACCCCGTGGAGAGAGGGGCCACCCTGACCTGGAGGACAGGGGCTAGATTGAGTGTGAACACAGAAAGGACTAGCAGCTTTTTTGCTAAGAGTTGTAGGGGAAGTAAGGGGTGTGGTGGGGGAAGTGGGAAATAGCTGGGGTTTCTGCTCCCTTTGATCTAACACAATATGGCTGGCAGATCCCAGTGTTGAGTGAAACTATAGCACAGGGTGAAACCAGAGCTGGAGGGAGAAAAAGGTGATGCCACGTTCCCAGGGGAACATGCTCCATTGCAATGAGTCACAGCTCACAGAGGGGCAGCTCCTAGTGCCTTGCTCCTGTTTGTGCTTGCACCCAGGCAGCTGCCTTGTTCCCATTGCATGCTGGGATCTGCACTCAGGCAGCCACCTCACTTCCATTGTATGCTGGTATCTGCGCTCGGTCAGTCTCCTCGCTCCTGTTGCATTCTGTGACCTAACCTGCCTTAACACCGTGGCACTCTGGGACCTGTGCTCGGGCAGCTGACTCTCCAAAGGGTGGCCGTGGTCACCTCTGCACAGGCCCCAGCCATCATGCCAAGGGGGTTGGGATCCTGGCCTGGGCTCTGGCAAAGGGCGGCCCCCTGGGGGCCAGAAATACATACCTGAGGAGGAGGAGGAGACTCCCACGTCGGCAGCTGGAGAGAGACAAGGGGGAAACTGTGAGGAGCAGAGAGGGTCCCGTGCACCCCAAAGCTTCCCGGTCCCAAGGCACCTGCAGGAAAGTGGCGCCAGGCAGGGCAAAGTCCAGAGCTGTTAGAGCCAGACACAGCAGTGACACGTGCTGGGACCCAGGGGAATGGGGGAGCTGCAGGAGGCCCAGGACTTCTGCCCATTGGTTGCTCTTCCTTTCTCCTCTCCCTGGTACACAGACCAGCCCCCTCAGGGCACTGCCTGACCCCACCAGCACACAGACTGAGGCCCTCTCCCTGTGGGGGGACTCGGCAGGGCAGGGCTCAGCCACATCCCCTGTTGAGGGGGGAAACAGGCGAGTTCATTGTACCCCCACCAGGGAGCAAGGGGACATGACAGGGAGCAGAGCCCAGGCCCTGCTTGTCCCACCCTCCAGACCTGTCAGGTCCCCTCCCCGCTCCCCGGGCAGACTGTGCAGTGCTCACCCAGCAAGGCCGCTCAGTCAGAACTGAGCACCCCACCCTGGGACCCCAGACATCCTCCCATCCCTCCCTTAGGGCCAGGGCTCCCCAGGCCGGCTCACCTTTGCAACGGGCCCCTGCGTCCTCATCATGCTGGCAGAAGTCCCCTGGATCCATGTACGAGCAGCTCCCCAGCGCCGCCTCTGTCCCCTGGCACTGCACGTCCATCATCAGGACAGGGTCTAACTCGTTGCCCGGGCCGAACACTTTACGACTCAGCGCTTCCATGGCCTTCCCGCAGCCCAGCTGCCTGCACACCACGGCCACGTCGCCCAGGTCCCAGCCGTCGTCACACACGGTGCCCCAGCGCCCGTCCAGACGCACCTCCACCCGCCCGGCGCAGCGGTGGGGGCCACCTACCAGCCTCACGTCTGGCAAAGCAAACCCAGCTGCTGGGACGCCTGTTCCGGGGCTGGGCGGGGAGATCCCAGGGGCTGCAGGCCCAGCTCAGCGCGAGGCATTGCCAGCGAGTGCAGAACAGGACAGAATGGGCTTTCCCACGACACTAACCCTGGGCCCTTCTCCCGCACCTCCCTCCCGCCACATGCTGCACAGACAGGTCACTGAGCCCAGGAAATGGCGCCGCATCAGTGCCCCTGCTTTACCGAGGGGAAACTGAGGCACGGAAACAGGAAGTGACTTAGCCCATGTCACACAGTGAGCCTTGTGCAGAGCAGGGAATAGAACCTGCCCCCCCTCCCCACTCCCTAGCCAGAGACAGGGACAGAACCTGGCCCCCTCCCCCTGCTCCTGGCCCCCTTTCCCTGCTCTAACCATCAGACATTGGGACCAAGACAAGCGTGTATCCGGACTCCTGGCTCCCCATCCTGTCCCTTATCCATAAGCTCGTTCTCCTCCCCATTACCCCTCGCTCCCATTTCCACTCAGCAGTATGTGCATTTAACCTGGGATGCAGGGGCTTACTGTGACGAACTGGGACTGTTCTTACTGTGGTCTGTGAATGCTGACAGGGGAGTGTGGCTAGGATAGTCTGCATTGGGGGATGGGAGACTGCCCGAAGGAGAATACCTGAGCGTGTAACATGAGAACCCAGGAAGGGGTTGGAGGCCAGGTGACACCTTGGCCCGGGAAACTGAACAAAGGCTGTGGGAGGGGTCGCTGAAGGCAGTGTTGGAAGCGGGCTGGAGAGATGGCTGGGAGGCAGAGATGGCTCTGACCTCCCAAAGCGGGGGGCTGGGATGCCCTGGGACCCCAAGCTGGACCTAACTGAGGGCGGCCCTGTTGTCTGTGCCTGCAAGACCTGTCTTGGACTGTATTCCTGCCATCCAAATAAACCGTCTGCTTTACTGGCTGGCTGAGAGTCATGGTGAATCGCAGGAAGCCGGGGGTGCAGGGCCCTGAGTTCCCCAATACTCCGTGACAACTGGTGGCAGCGGCGGGATCTACTGCACCCCGTGGACGGCGCTTCCTGCAGTAAGTGACTGGGGAGCAGTAAAACGAAGGGGGATTGACGGGGACCAGGCCTGCTGAAGAGTGGGAGAGAGACGGTTATTACCCCTGGGAGTGTGTGACCAGCGAGAGGGACTTTTGCGGTAACAGGGTCCCCCGGGGGGATCGCAGCGAGTGGTCCCAGGGGCGGAGGAGTCTGCAGCTCGACCCTGGCAGAGAGGTGGTGACCTCGAGAAGGGCTGGCACACTAGGGGTCTCCCTGGGAACTGTGGGGAGCTGTGAGCACACAGGCCGGTGAGTGGCCAGCAGGAAGATGTATGCCAAGCGGCTTAAGAGCGACCTGGTGGAGCTGTGCAAGCAGAGGGGGCTGCGCAGTGGGAGGCTCACCAAAGAACAGCTCATTGCCCAGCTGGAGGCGGGAGATCGCGCGAATGAACTGATCCCTGTGTCTCAGGGAAGCAGCCTGGCAAATGCAGCGCAGGCACCAGTGTCTGTCCCAGCTGGGAGTGGTCAGCCAGCTGCTGAGGGCTTCCCGAGATCCCTCCTTCCTATGCCTAGGGGAAGGGTGGGGAGGAGCCCAGCAAATACCGAGGGCGCCGTGACCCCCCCGGCCAGCAGGGGATCCTCCCGGCGAAGCTCGCCGGCCAGCAGAGGATCCTCCCGCCGACGTTCGGCATCCGTGGAGCGGAATTGGCTGGAATGGGAGAAAGAGCTAAAACTGAGAGAGCTGGAGGATTGTGAACATGACACGACAGCATGAACGGGAGGAGAAAGAGAAACGGAGGCAGCATGAACGGGAGGAGAATGAGAGACAGCGTCAGCATGAACTGGAACTGGCGAGACTGAAGGGCAGTGAACCCCCGGCTGCGGTGAGTGAGGGGGGACCCAGGACTGCACGGAGCTTTGATAAGTGCATCCTGGCCCCACGCAAGGAGGGGGAGGACATGGATGACTTCCTGGATGCCTTTGAGACGGCCTGCGAGCTGCACCGGGTTGATCCCGCGGACAGACTCCGGGTCCTTACCCCCTTACTGGACCCCAAAGCCGTGGCATTGTACCGCCAACTGGAAGAGGCAGAGAAAGGGGACTACGAACTATTCAAAAAGGCCCTGCTACGTGAGTTTGGGCTGACTCCTGAGATGTACCGGGAAAGGTTCTGGAGTCAGGATAAAACCCCTGAGATCTCATATCTGCAACTAGCCGTCTGCATGGAAGGATACGCCAGCAAGTGGGCTGATGGGGCCCAGACGAAGGAGGACCTGGTCAAACTGCTGGTACTGGAGCAACTGTATGAGCGGTGCCCATCCGACCTGAGGCTGTGGTTGGTGGACAGAAAGCCAGAGAACCCGCGACATGCAGGCCGGCTGGCCGATGAGTTTGTAAAGAGCTGGTCAGGAGATAACAGGGAGGAGTCCCAAAGGAACAGTCCCACCACAACGCAGAGAGAGAGTCACCATGGGACCTCCCCATGGGAAAATACAGAAAAACCCCATCAAAGGGGAACATCCGGCGTCAGGACCATCCGACCCACTCAAGGGGACCCATGGGACATGGGCTGCTACCACTGTGGCCAGAAAGGCCACATACGGGCCCAGTGCCCCAGGCTCAGGGACAGACTGAGCAGACCGAACCCACAGAGAGTTGACTGGGTAGAGACCCAGCCCGGCGAGAGGCAGCATTCCCAGGGAAGGGGGGCTGGCAGAGTACCACCTGCTAAGGAGGGAGGAGAGCTCCAGGCCAGCTCCTCTAGGGGGCTGGATGCTCCAGACTCAGGGTTTTTGGTTTATACGGTAGGTGTGGGGCTGTCCCTCCGGAGAGAGTACCTTGTTCCCCTGGAGGTGGATGGGAGGAAGGTCAATGGATACTGGGATACGGGCGCAGAGGTGACGCTGGCCCGGCCCGAGGTGGTGGCCCCAGATCAGATGGTGCCCAACACCTACCTGACCCTGATGGGGGTGGGCGGGACACCAGTCAGAGTGCCCGTGGCAAGGGTACACCTGAAGTGGGGGGCCAAGGCGGGCCCCAAGGATGTGGGGGTACACCCGTATTTGCCCACTGAGGTGTTGATGGGAGGGGACCTGGAGAACTGGCCAAGCAACCCCCAAAGGGCACTGGTTGTGACCCGCAGTCAGAGCTGGCGAGGGGCACTGCGCCCTGGCCTTGGGGGGGGGGTGCCTTGCCTGAGGCGCAGGACCCTAACCTGGTGGGGAGGGAACGCCCAGGGACACGGCTCAGGGAGGCTGCAGCTTCAGACCCAGCCGGCGAGAAAGAGCAGGTGGCCATCCCTGTCCCAGCTGCTGAGTTCCAGGCCGAGTTGCAGAGAGATCCCTCCTTGTGGAAGATAAGGGACCTGGCCGACCTCAATGCGGTACAGACCATGGGACGAGGTGGCCAGAAAAGGTTCCTGTGGGAGAAGGGGTTCCTGTACCGAGAATGGGCTCCCCCAGGGAAAATGGAGTCGGGGGGATCAGGAGGCAGCTGGTGGTACCCCAGAAGTATCGCCGCCAGCTGCTGTGCCGGGCCCATGACACCCCCCTCTCAGGGCACCAGGGAACCTGGCGTACCCAGCAGAGGCTGCTACGGAGCTTTTACTGGCCTGGGGTCTTTGTTACTGTCCGACAGTACTGCGGATCCTGTGACCCCTGTCAGAGGGGGAGGAAGGCCTGGGACAAGGGGAAAACAGCTTTAGGACCCTTGCCCAGCATAAAGGATCCTTTCTGGAGGGTGGCCAAGGTTAAAAGGGCGGCTCTAAACCAAGAGAGCCCAGAGCACAGACCTCCAGACTGGAGCGCTGGGAGAAGACCACAGCCCAGTTGGAACCCCAGGGGTATGGGGGTGGGAAAAGGGCACAGGCCGCATAAACCTTCCCACATGCGAACTGCGAGTGCCATCAAGCACCCCCGACCTAAGGGGGGGCGTGAAACTGGAGGGGCCTGTTGTAATTCTCACCAAGGAATGGGAGGGATGCGGGGGCATCCATGGGAACGGGGGTAGGTTCGAACTTCCCCAGGTCACTGGCTGAAGTGATCCCGCTCAGTTCGGTCTCGAAAGGGGGAGAGATGTGACGAACTGGGCCTGTTCTTACTGTGGTCTGTGAATGCTGACAGGGGAGTGTGGCTAGGATAGTCTGCATTGGGGGATGGGAGACTGCCCGAAGGAGAATACCTGAGCGTGTAACATGAGAACCCTTCTGCTTTACTGGCTGGCTGAGAGTCATGGTGAATCGCAGGAAGCCGGGGATGCAGGGCCCTGAGTTCCCCAATACTCCGTGACACTTACACACCCAGAGGGGCCCTCAACTAATCAGAGCAAGAGGCACAGCCGCAGATCCATGGCTCCCCCGGGGCGAGCAGCTCCATCCTGCCGCGATCCGGTGCCAAGCGCTGCTCTCACCCCACCCAGCCCGGGAAGCCCCTTTTAAGGGCTGGCCCAGGACTGCCAGGTCAGCATGGGAGGAACAGGAATGAGGGGCCGGCCCATGGACCGGTCACAAGATCATTTCCTGGCACCATGGCACCGGGCTCAGCACGTGTCCCAGGGCTGGGGGAGGAGGGCAGGGGAGTGACACTGCGGTCAATAGTGTTGCCTGCAAATGAACCCACTGATGTGGCAATGGATGGCCAGTGCTGCAGGGAGCAGGGCAGGAGCTCAGTGGGGGGCACTCTCCCTGTACAGGCAGTGCTGGCCCGGCTCTGGGAGGGGAGTGGGGTGTAGTGGTTAGAGCATGGGGGGCTGAGAGCTGGGACTCCTGGGTTCTATCTCTGGCTCTGGGAGCGGAGGGAGTGGCATCTGCTGGCTAGAGCAGGGACCTCAGAGGCACCTCCCCACTCTGTGACTGTCCTGAGTCCCATGGCGCTGGCCCAACTTTCTGACTGCTTCCCCTTCTGACTGCCCGGAATCTCTGCAGCCGGCTCCACTTCCTTCTCTGGTGGAGCTGGTGCTTTGGGTTTGAGGGGGCTCCCCCCACATGGCAGCTGAGGGAGGGGGGAGCCTGACCCGATAGGAGCTTGCAGGCACCTTAGAAGACAACTTTGGGGGAGGGATCCTGGTGGGAGATGGGTTGATCAGAAGGAGGTCGCTCCCCCAGCCTGGCTGTCCCCCAGCTCCTGGGACCCCGAGACCCCTGGGACACACTTGGCCTGTCGTTGGCCTGAGCTTGAGAGAGACGTCCTGACAGACCAGGCCCGGGCGAGGGACCCACCAACAGCACAAGCTCCCCCGGCCCCCCGCGGGAGGTGAAGCGGGTTCCTGCTGACACCCCCTTCCCTCGTCACGGGTCCTGTCCCTGCCTGCTGTGTTGTGTCTCTCTCCTGGCCTTCCCCTGCGGCCTTGGGTCAGTGAGTGTCTGGCTGGGCCAGCCCGCGCTGCATCTTCTGGTGTGTGGATCTCTCCTCATGCAGCTCCCAGGTGCCCTGCCTGGCTCACCAGCCCCCTCCTGGCCACGCTTCCCAGGTGCCCTGCCTGGCTCGCCAGCTCCTTCCTGCCCGCGCTTCCAAGGTGCCCTGCCTGGCTCGCCAGCTCCTTCCTGCCGGCAGTTCCCGGGGCCTTTGCGCTCAGGGGAGCTGGTGTTAATGCCCAGGAGTAATGAGGTTTTGAGCAGGTGGTGACCTGCTGGGGTCGCCGGCTGCTTCCCAAGCTCTGTCACGGAGGACGCGCCATGAACTGATCTCCCCGGCGTAGAGCTGCCCAGCCCAGGGCAGAGATGCTGGACTCCCTGCTGGCCGGGTTGCTGGCATGGTCAGGCCGTTGGGGTGTCTGCCATGTGGTGCAGAGCCACCCCCTGTTCGGCCCTTGCAGCCCCAGCACACACCCTGGGAGGGGCCCTCTGCTTCCAAACCAGGCCATGCAGAACCTAGGCATCTCCCACCCAGCAGGGTGAGCTCTTCCCCTGGGAAGGGCAGCAGGGGCAGGGAGCTCCCCTCCCCCACGTGAGAGGTGCTGCCCCACCCAGCTGCAGGGCGGGGCTCCAGTTCATTTAGCCCTGGGAGCTACATTCCACTGGGGCTTCTGCATGCCTTTGTCCCTGGCCAGAGCCCAGGGGTGGGGGGAGGGGGGTGCAGGGGATCGGGGGAAGAGCCCAGGGGTTGGTGAGTGTGTGTGCAGAGCTCAGGGGATTGGGTGCGGTGCCCAGGGGATCGGGGGCAGTGTGCAGGGGATTGTTGGGAAGAGCCCAGAGATTGTTGCGGGGGGTGCAGAACTCAGGGGTGGGGGGCAAAAACACAGGGGTTAGGGGGGCTGGGGCACAGAGCCCAGGGGATGGGGTGGGATGCAGAGCCCAGAGGGTGGGGTGCAGAGCCCAGGGGGTGGGGCGGGAGGAGCCAGGGCAGTGGTTCACCCTTCATATTGCAGCCCATCACCCAAAGCCTCACCCGGCCCCGGGGGAAGGGGATGATGAAGTGGGAATTTTCTGTGTTATTTTTACGACTCCTGTGTGTGCCTCAGGTTCTCGCTGTGGTTTGTGTCACTACGCAGCAGGGACATGGGGGTTAACGCTGCTGTTGGAGCCGAGCAGAAGCGAGGCTCCTCGCTGGCTAGGTATCGTGACTGGGTCGCTAAAGAACAGAAACCGACCCAGATCAGCAGAGGGTCCAGAGACCAAGGGAAGCCCCAGTGCTGATCACGGGACACTCGTGTCTCCCTGGCCTGCTGTGAAGTCAGTAGCAGGGGCGGCAGGTTTGTATAATTTTTGGTGGTGCCCAGAACAAGTCTAAGTCCAGGTCCCCCATTCCCCCCCCCCCCACGCACTCACACCTGCCTTGTAAGCCAATATACAGTAACTCCTCACTTGAAGTCGTCCCGGTTAACGTTGTTTTGTTGTTACGTTGCTGATCAGTTAGAGCAGTGGGCTCTCAAACTTTTTTTTCCGCAGACCACTTGAAAATTGCGGAGGGTCTTGGCAGACCACTTACTGATCTTTCCAAATGTTGTACGTACTGTTAGCTAACTATTGTAAAGCACTTTGGATAAAAGCGCTATATAAAAAACCCCTAAATAATAATTAACTTTTTTCGTTCTACACATAAAAGCACACAACTCATATTTTAATATCAGTAGTCTTAACCTTTCTAATGTAATGGATGTGCCCTCCCTCCCCTGCCACAGTAGCCCCCAACTGGGACTGGGAAGAAAGGGGTTCTCTCCCTCTCCCCCACAGTAGCAACCTCTGAGCTCTGGCTGGAAAGTAGGGGGGTCTCTCCCCTGCCACAGCAGCCACAGAGCTGAAGCTGGGAAAGACGGAGGGGGGTCTCCACCCGGCAACCGCAGCCCTGAGCCTCTTTCTCTGGCCGCCGTAGCCCTGCACTTCCCAAATTCCCCCCACCCCCTCTTCTCACACCACGGCCCCTCCTACCTACTCCCTCTTCCCCCCAAGGCCACCACCTCACCTTACATGTGCATCTTCTCCAGGGTCCAGGCACCTAATTAGAGGAGCCACGCCTGCGCAGCTCCACTAATTAGGTGGGTAGCCCTTAATTCTCTCATGCGCGGCCGCCCAGGAGTGCACCTTAGAGGGACCTATCCGCAGACCACCTGAATGGAGCTCGCATACCAGTGGTGGTCCGTGGACCACAGTTAGAGAACCTCTGAATTAGAGAACATGATTTTTTAAGGTTGCCTAGTGCTCCCTTATAGTGTTGTTTGGCTGCCGCTTGCTTTGTCCACTGCTTGCGGGAAGAGCGGGAAGAAGGGTGGGGGCTTGGAACTAGGGTGGGCTGACAGCCCCTCTAAGTTCCCTGTGTGGCTGCCGCCTGGCAGACTGTAATTTGCTGGGCAGTTCAGGTGTCCCTCCCACCCACTGCCCTGTGCTGTTCCTGCCCCCTGCCTTGGAGCTGCTCTGGGAGCCTCCTGCTTACTATGCAGGTAGGGTGACCAGATGTCCCAATTTTATAGGGACAGTCCTGATTTTTGGTCTTTTTCATATGTAGGCTCCTATTACCCCCCACCCCCTGTCCTGATTTTTCACACTTGCTGTCTGGTCACCCTATGTGCGGGGGGGGGAGGGGGAAGAGGGGTGCTGTTGTCAGGGTGTCCCCCTCCCCCGTTCCTGCCCCACATCTCACGGGGGGAACGACACGACAGGGCTCAGAATGGAGGGAGCTTGCTGGCAGCAGCTACTATCTCTAAGTCTCTCTCTCACACACAGGGTGTGTGTCTCTGTCTCTCTCTCCCATGCTGTCTCCACCCTGCCCTCCCTCCATTCGTGCTGCCTTCTAAGTGAGGCTGCATTAACAACAATGGGTTAACCCTTGAGGGCTCAGCCGAGTGCTAGTTCAGCATTTAGCAGTAAGGCATTCCCTGGGAAATAGACCACCCTCTGACTCCTCCACCTCAACCAAGCTTCACAATCATCATTGCTGTGTACCGTATTAATTGTTTGTTTAAAACTTATACTGTGTATATATATATAAAATATAGTCTTTTGTCTGGCAAAAAAAAAAATTCCTGGAACCTAACCCCCAATTTACATTAATTCTTATAGGGAAATTGGGTTCGCTTAACATTGTTTCACTTAAAGTAGCATTTTTCAGGAACAGAACTACAACGTTAAGTGGGGAGTTACTGTATATTTTTTTAAATAATGTAAAAATGTGAGGGCTCTGGGGTGGGGCTGGTGATGAGGGGTTTGGGTTGTGGGAGGGGCTCAGGCAGAGGGCTGGGGTGCAGGGGTGAGGACTGTGGCTGAGGGGTTTGGGGTGTGGGAGGGGGCTCAGGGCTAGGTCAGAGGGTTGGGGTGAGGGCTCTGGGGTGGGTGTGGGGATGAGGGGTTTGCGGTGTGGGAGGGGCTCAGGCAGAGGGCTAGGGTGCAGGGGTGAGGGCTGTGGCTGAGGGGTTTGGGGTGTGGGAGGGGGCTCAGGGATAGGTCAGAGGGTTGAGGTTCAGGGGTGAGGGCAGGGCTGGGGATGAGGAGTTTGGGGTGCAGACAGGCTGCCCCGGGGCAAGGGCCAGAGAGAAGGATTCCCCCCAGCCCCCTCCCCACAGGCAGCAGCGAGCTACGGGGGAGCCCCCCCCCCCACTTCCCTGCTGCACCACACTCACCTCACACCACTGTCACTGCATGTGCTCCCAGGGCCCTTCTCAGACACAGGAAGCCCCCTCGCCTCCCCTGCGGTGGGTGCTGGGAGGGGGCTGCCATCACATGTGCACCTCCTCCCCTGCTGCTGCCCCTCACTCTAGCCTCACTGGGGGTGGGGGGTGGGGCTGCCCCTTGTCCAGCGTGGGGCAGGAGCGGTGACTGTGGGCGGGGGGGGGCTCCTGTGCTGGTGGAGGGTCCCATTGGAAAATGAAAGGGTCTGAGGGGGAAGGGCAGGCTCAGGGTGAACCTGCCCTGGCAGTAGTGAATGGGGGGCACTAGGACCCTGCGGCAGCAGTTAATGAAGGGAGGCAGCATGGAGCTGCAGGGGAGAGTTGCTCTGTGCCAGGACCCTGGAAGTAGGGTTACCATACGTCCTCTTTTTCCCGGACATGTCCGGCTTTTCGGCACTCAAACCCCCGTCCGGGGGGAATTGCCAAAAAGCCGAACATGTCCGGGAAAATGCCGGCCAGGCACTTCCCCTCCCGCGGCGGCTCTGCTCCTCCCCTGACTCTTCGGCTCTGTTTAAGAGCCGAGCTGCCCGAGCGCTATGAGCTTCAGGCAGCCTCCTTGCCTCCGGACCCCAGCCGCCGGCCGGGCACTTCCCCTCCCGGGCTCCGGCGGCACAGGGTCCGGAGGCACGGGGGCTGCCTGAAGCCGGTAGCACTCGGGCAGCCCGGCTCTTAAACAGAGCCAAAGAGTCAGGGGAGGAGGAGAGCCTCCGGCCGCAGCGGCTCTGCTCCTCCCCGACTCTTCGGCTCTGTTTAAGAGCTGAGCGCTACTGGCTTCGGGCAGCCCCCATGCCTCCAGACCCTGCGCCGCCGGAGCCCGGGAGGGGAAGTGCCCGGCTGGGGGCGCAGGGTCCGGAGGCATGGGGGCTGCCCGAAGCCCAAGCGCTACCGGCTTCACGGTTTGCCGGGCAGCCTCCAGACCCTGTGCCCCCAGCTGGGCGCTTCCCCTCCCGGGCTCCAGCTGCACTGGGGAAGCGCCGGCCAGGGGCACAGAGTCTGGGGGCTGCCCGGCAAACCGTGAAGCCGGTAGCGCTTGGGCAGCCCTTTCCACGTGGCTGGGAGTGGGAGGGAGGAGGGGGCAGAGTTAGGGCGGGGAAGGGGGTGGGGAAATGGGCGGGGCCAGGGCCCGTGGAGGGTCCTCTTTTTTTTATTTGTTAGATATGGTAACCCTACTGGAAGGCGCCGGGGGCAGCAAGTGGGGGTGGGGGGATATTCAGGGAAGGCGTGTGGGGGCAGCAGGAGGGGCTGGGGGAGAGACCCGGCCCCAAACATTGGTGGAGCCGGGCCCCCGGGCCCTGAATATTGCTGGAGCCCGGGCACCATGAGCCCATATATCTCGCCGCCTATGCTCAGCAGGGCCCTGCCTGGTGCCTTTGGCGAGAAGAGCTGCCTTTGGCGAGAAGCTCCGGGCTCACCTGCAGGGCCGGCTTTAGCAAGAGCAGGGCCCGATTCCTGGGGGCGGGGCTTGCAGCAAGCCCCACCCCCAGGAATCAAGGCGCACTCCGGCCGTGTTCACCGGGCTTGGGTCCGGCCCAGAGCCCCTTGGCGGCCGTACCCGAGCTGCGCCGCGGGGGCCGGGCCGGGCTGGGGGGGTCGGACCCGAAGCCGCGCCGCGGGGGCCGGGCCGGGGGGGCCGGAGCCGAAGCCACGCCGCGGGGGCCGGACCGGGGGCTGGAGCCAAAGCCGCACCGCGGGGGCCGGGCCGGGGGGCCAGAGCCGAAGCCGCGCCGCGGGGGCCGGGCCGGGGGGCCGGAGCCGAATCCACGCAGTGGATTGCGCCAGAGCTGCGCCGCAGGCCGGCGCACTCAGCCAGAACTGGGGCCGGATTAGGCCGTGCCTTCCCGGAGCCCTTCTCGCGCCCCCCACCACCCTGGGTTATCTGGTGCTGCCTGCCCGCCCCTGCTTCTTTTCAGACTTTCCGTGAACCTCTGATTCGCGGGAAGCAGGGGAGGGGGAGGAGCAGGGGGCGGAGCATTCAGGGGAGGGGAGGAGGGGGAAGTGAGCTGGGGACAGGGTGGAGAGCTGCAGCGCGGGGCCCTCTTATCGCGGGGCCCAATTCAGCCGAATCGGCTGAATCGGCCTAAAGCCGCCCCTGCTCACCTGGGATTGGAAAGGACACCGAGAGCTCAAGCCTGGACAGTGGCTTAGCTCTGCCTCTCCGTGCCAGCCCCGGGCTGCGGGATGCTGCAGCCAGGTGACTATTAGCCCTGCTCTCTATGCCAAGACTGCTGGTGCGGCTGGGAAGGCTCCCTCGGCCAGGTGCCCTGGAGGGGCCCAGTACAAGCCTCCCGCAGGTTGGGCTGGGCTCACTGCAGGGCGCCGTGGGGAGAGACGGGGCTGCTGGTGCTGAGGGCACGGCCCTGCCCCTGGGGACGGGTACGGAGGCCTCAGGGCCCAGCACATTAAAGGGGTCACTCCCAGGAGACTGGTGACCTAGACCAGACTGGACTGCACTGGAGGGGGGGGGGGGCAGTGCAGGCTGGGGGTGTCTCTCTCTCAGTGATGACTCAAACAGGAGAGCTGGGTCTGAAAGCTTCCCAGCCTGATCCCTGCACCACCCACAATGACGTGATGGATACAAGTTACCTGTGCACACAACACTAGCATCTTCTCCGTGGGTACAGTTACTGTCTCCCCAAGGCCGAGCCCTGCAATCGGAGAGGGCAACTTCTGTCCCTCTGCAGTTGACGTCAGCCAGCCAAATACGGTCAGATCCTCGCCCAAATTGAGCCCCTCCTGGGGCTGATAACGCCGTCCCACAGCCCAGCTGCCTGCACACCTGTAAGTCCCAGCTGTAATCACACACGGTTCCCCACTGCTGGTTGTGAAGCACCTCGACCCTCCCAGCGCAGTGATTCGGGCCGTTCGCCAGTCGGATCTGAGCCACTTCTGAGATGCCAGCGTCTGCAAACGCCCAAGGGAAGAAACACTCAGGGAGGTTCCTGTGCATCTGATCACTAGTGATTCTAGTGAAAAAACTGTTACCTACCTCTCGTAACTGTTGTTTTTCGAGATGTGTTGCTCATGTGCATTCCAATAGGTACAAAAACAACAAGGAGTCTGGTGGCTCCTTAAAGACTAACAGATTTATTTGGGTATAAGCTTTCATGAGTTTAAAAAACATCCAGAAGTGAGGTTTTTACCCACGAAAGCCCAAATAAATCTGTTAGTCTTTAAGGTGCCACCAGATTCTTTGTTGTTTTTGTAGATACAGACTAACACGGCTACCCCCTGATACTTGATTCCAATAGGTGACTCCCAAGCAGTTTCCCTGGGGGAGGGGTTGGAGTTCACCTGGTTGAGGAATGCAGGATTGCTCTTCCACAGGCTGCATCGTCCTCTGCCTGTTGGGTAATGGTGTAGTGTGATGTGAAGGTGTGGACAGAGGACCACATTGCTGCCTTGCATATTTCCTGGATAGGGACCTGCGCCAGGAATGCTGTGGCTGATGCCTGCGCTCTCATAGAGTGCACCCTAAGTGAAGGGGTTGGAATTTTAGTCAGGTCGTAGCAAGTCCTGATACAGGACGTGATCCATGATGAAATGCGCTGGGATGAGATCGGAAGCCCCTTCATCCTTTCTGCGATTGCAATAAAGAGCTGTGGTGACTTATGAAATGGCTTTCTGCGCTCAGTATAGAATGCTGGGGCACACCTGACGTCCAGAGAATGGAACATGGACCCTCTGTTACTGAGATGTGGCTTAGGGAAGAACACAGGTAAAAATATGTCCTGGTTCACATGAAACTGGGCGACTACTTTTGGCAGAACACGGGGTGAGGGCGTAGCTGCACCTTGTCTTTATAAAAGACTGTATTATAGTGGGGCTCGGAAGTCAGCGCTCTGAGCTCGGATACCCTTCTGGCCGAGGTTATGGCCACCAGAAAGGCCACCTTCCAGGAAAGGTAGGACAGAGGGCAGGTCGCCAAGGGGTCGAAAGGGGGCCCCATGAGCGTGGACAGGACCAGGTTGAGATCCCAATGGGGAACGGGCCGTTGTACCTGGGGATAAAGTCTGTCCAAGCCCTGGAGACACCAGCCCACCATGGGATTGCTGAAGACTGACCTACAGCTGCCTGCAGGTGGAAGGCCGAAATGGCAGCCAGGTGTATCCTGAGAGATGATATTGCCAACCCCTGCTGCTGGAGGTATAACAGGTAGTCCAAAACCAGGGGAATTGGCGCTGGCTGCGGTTCAGTGCTCCTCTGCAGAGACCAGATGCAAAAGTACTTCCACTTTGCCAGGAACGTGTCATGAGTGAAGGGTTTCCTACTTCCCAGCAGGACCTCCCTCACTGGGTCCCAACACTGAAGCTCATGAGGGTTCAGCCATGGAATTTCCATGCCATGAGGTAGAGGAACTCCAGGTTGGGGTGTTGTAGGTGGCTGTGGTCCTATGTGATGAGGCTCAGGCACACAGGAAGGGCTACTGGTCATATCCACTAGAGGTTCATCAGCAGGGTGAACCAGTGCTGGCGGGGCCATGCTGGTGCTATGCGGATAAAGGAAGCCCTGTCCTAGCAAGTCTTGAGGAGGACTCTGTGTATGAGAGGGAAGGGCGGGAACGTGTACAGCAGGTGACTTGTCCATGAAAGGTGAAAGGCGTCCGCGATGGAGCCTGGGCTGTGGTTCAGGAAAGAGCAGAACCGCTGGCACTTCCTGTTGCTCCGCGTCGCGTAGAGGTCTATGTGCGGAAAGCCCCACCTCTGGAAAATCGAGTGCGCGATGTCCGGCCTGAGGAGACTATGAAACGAGCGGCTGAGGTGATCAGCTAGCTCGTTTTGCGCTCCCGGAAGGTGCGATGCCTCTAGGTGTATCGATTGAGCCATGCAAAAGTCCCACAGCTCGAGGGCTTCCTGGCACAGAGGAGAGGAACAAGCACTTCCCTGGTTTTTTATATACAACATTGCTGCAGTGTTGTCCGTCAGCACCGACACACATGCGTCCTGAAGGCGGGCCTGGAACGCTTGACATGCCAGACGAACCATCCTCAGCTCCCTTACACTGATGTGCAGCGATAGTTCTGTGTGGGACCATAGGACTTGGGTTCTAATATTGCCCAGGGGCGCTCCCCAACTGAGCGCCGAGACGTCTGTGACTAGCGATAACGTAGGATGGGGTTTGGCAAAGGGTACTCTCGCTGCAGCCACCAGTGGAGAGACTCGAGAATGCAAAGGGGGAGGGTAACTATCCGGTCCAGTGGGTCCCTGCCCGGCCTGTGTACCCGCGCCAACCACGCCTGGAGGGGCCGAAGGTGCAACCTGGGGTGTGCTGGACCACGTACGTGCAGGCCGCCGTATGCCCAACACTTTCATGCAATTTCTGGCCGTGGTTATGGGGAATTGGCGAAGGTTTTTGATAATGTCCGTGAGGTGCTTGGACACGCAGCTCGGGCAGGAACGTCCTGGCCTGTGTGGAGTCCACGAGAGCGCCTATGAATTCTATTCTCTACATCGGGGCTAGTGTGGATTTGGGCACATTCAATATGAGGCCCAGCCTGCGGAAGGTGGCCCGAGCCAGAGACACATGCTCTGCCGCCTGTGCTTGTGACTCGGCCTTGATGAGCCAGTCGTCCAGATATGGGAATACTTGCACCTGACGTTTGCGGAGGAAGACTGCCACGACTGATACCAGTCAGCTCTGTGTTCTTGGGGAACCAGGGTGCAGTATCCAGCCTGTCTGACTCATGAAAAATACCTCCCTACCAGCCTCTGCTTAAACCAAAACCCATCAGAGAAAAGACTTGCAGAGAGCTGTGAAGGGCGTTGGCCTCTCCTGACAAGGGTGACAAGATTAAGACATCTCCATTAGCATACAGAATGAAGAACAGAGACAACTCCCCAAGCCTCATCTGCATGAGAGATGGGACAGGGAGACATCTCAATTTGCATACAGAATGGAGAACAGAGAACCACACTGAACTCTGGGACCAGAAAAACAGGGATGCACTGCATCATGGGAATCTCTGCTCCAGATGTTAATGAACCCACGCCTGCACACACCCAGCTCAGCAGTTATCAGACCAATTCTAGTAATGAATCCTTGATTGACATCCAAAATACTGAAGCAGCCTAGTTGCATTGGGAGCTCCCTGGAAGAAAACCCCACCCATAGCCAAGAGTGATCAGCTCCTATTGTCTAGCCTAAAGAAAACCTATGAGTCATCAGTTTACCTATAAACAAATCTAGTGTTCTCCCTTGAACCATTGTATTTTCTCTACAAAAATCCCTACTCACCCAAGCTTTGCATCAGTTCCACTGGGCCTCCATCTCCTGACTGATCATGCGGGGCGCTCTGCCTGTCTCCTGCCCTCGGGAGCCTGAGCTACCGCCATGACCTGGGAACCCCGACCAGTTCAAGCTTGAGGGAGCAGTGAGATCCCCTTCTTTCTCTCTCTCTTTGTTTTCCTCTCTACCTTAAATATTAACCTTTAATCATGTATGTTATGTTGGTTTAGCTCCTTGTGTAGTGATCACTAGAATTCAATAAATAACTTGTATGGTTAAGCTGGGTGCTTCTCTCTCTCTTGCTGAACTTTACTCGTTTGTGTTCTTAGCTTCCCCCATTCACTCTACAGCGACACTTCTTTTACCTAAGCTAAAGATCCCTGCAGCGCCCAAATCCTGTGGGGTTTGCTCATCAAGTAGGTTACTGCCAGTACAATTGTGATGTGAGAGTGGGAATACGGATGTGCTGAATCTGGGACGCATAAGGGTAACAGCTTGAAAGTGCTGCTTGACCCAGTCCATGGAGCTCAGGGGCATATAAGGGGATGCAGCTTGAAAGTGCTGCTTCCTCCAGCCCAGTGAGTCCAGAGACATATAAGGGGTCAGTTTGAAAGTGCTGATTGACCCGGTCCACTCAGACTTGCTCTGTTAATGTATGTGTGGGGGTGGGTGTTCATCCAGTTCTGGGTCTGGAGGAACCCAGCCCTGGGGAATCTAGGTCCTGCAGGATAGCTCCATTGGAAGGGGACTCGCAGAAGGGAGAAGTAGAGTTCCATATGAAAACACAAGTGACACAAGCAGTACATTGATAGAATTACAGACGCCCCCGAAGAATAACCCGAATAGATGAGCATACCCCAAAGTAACGGACAAATCTGGTAACACAACTGCCATACACTTTGTGACTACCTGGCGGGCCGCCGAGAGCCCAAATGGGAGCACCCTGAACTGGTAGTGCTGGCCACTGACCACAAAACGAAGGAAACGTCTGTGGGCCGGGATAATGGAGATATGAAAGTACGCATCTTTCAAGTTGAGGGCGGCGTACCAGTCCCCTGAATGCAGGGAAGGAATGGTGGTGGCCAGAGAGACCATGTGAAACTTCACTTTCCTCATGAATGTGTTGAAGTCTTGCAGATTCAGGATAGGCCGGCGGGGGAGTAGAACCCCTTGCCCCTGAACTCCTGAGGAACCGCCTGTATTGCCCATAGAGCGAGGAGTGATTGCACCTCTTGCAAGAGGAGTTGTTTGTGAGAAGGTCCCTGAAGAGGAACGGGGAAGGGGGGGTGGGAGAGTGGGAGGGAACAGAATTGGATAGAATATCCCATCCCTACCGTGCTCAGGACCCAGTGATCTCACATGATCTTGGACCAAGCACGGCAGAAGCGGGAGAATCGATTCATAAAGGGAGGATAAGGATCTGAGTTCGATACTGATGCTCCGTCCTCGGGTGCATCTTCAAAAGTTTGGCTTTGGGCCTGGGGGCTGTTTGGCCAAACCCTGGCCTTGGCCTGAGGAGGACTGTGGTGGGCGCCTCCTATTATTCCTGTCCCGTCTCCTGGATGAGTCTCACCTCAGAGGTCCAGAGTAGAAGTGAGACGGGGGCTGAGGCTTAAATGACTTTCTTTGGGGTGCAGGGATGTGGACACCCAAAGACTTTAAAGTCACCCGCGATTCCTTAAGGCTGTGCAGGCGAGAGTCTGTATTTTGGGCAAACAGGCCTGCACGGTCAAAGGGGAGGTCCTGGATCGTGTTCTGGACCTCAGGTGGTATCCCCGACACCTGCAGCCACACATTGTGTCTCCTTGTAATGGCAGTGGCCACAGTACAAGTCGTCAAGTCTGCCACTTCTAACGCGGCCTGGAGGGAGGTTCTCAAGACCACTCTGCCCTCCTCGAGGGGAGCGCTAAACTCCTTGTATGAGTCAGCAAGAAGCAACTCCTGGTATTTTGGTAACGAGCTCCAGGAATTGAAAGCATAGTGGTTGAGTACCACTTGCTGGTTGGCCACTCGAAGCTAGAGTCCCGTGGTCAAGTAGGCCTTCGGCCAAAAAGGTCCAGCTTCTTAGCACCCCGTGACTTTGGGGCGGGACCCGGCTGCCCCTATCGCTCCTTATGATTTGCCGCATGAAGCTCCAGAGTACCCGGTTGGGGTGCGTGAAAAGGTGTTCGTACCCTTTCTGCGGCACAAAATAGCATCTCTCCACCCATTTAGCAGTGGGTGGTATTGAGGCCGGAGTCTGCCAGAGCACCCTAGGAGTGTTCTGGATCATTCTTATCAGGGGCAAGGCCACCCGAGATGGACCCTCCAGGGCAAGGATGTTCACCATCGGGTCCGACTCCTCTGTAACCTCCTCTGCCCGGAGATTCAGGTTTAGGGCCATCCTCCTGTGAAGGTCCTGGTGTCCCCTGGTGTCTGTCATCCGGCGAGGAGGAGGAGGAGGCCTGTGGGACCAGGTCTTCCTGCCTTTCTGTATCTCTGCAGGCTGGGTCGGGTGCCTTGGTCCCCCTGTAACTGGAGGTGGCTCCAGTACAACTGGTGGCACTGGCTCTGGTGCTGGGCCTGAGCATGACGGCCCAGAGTCCCTGTCTCGTGCGGGCTCCTCAGGAGCCCTGGGGGTGAGGCGAGCCACTGACACTGCTGGGGGCCTGACCCAGAGTCTGATGATCGGTCCAAGGAGTCCAAAAGGGCCATTGTACCTGGCCCTGCCACTGGGGTGGCCAGGAGACCGCCGGTGCCGATGAGTCCACGGCTCTGGAGTGCCAGTAGCGGGAGCGGTACTGGCTGCGTCAAGAGACAGAAGACTCAGCCTCTGACTCGGATGAGTACTCGGTGCCCGACCACGAGGGAGTGGAGCGCGACGGTTCCGGGGAGCGGTACCGTGGCGATGGTGAGCGGTGCCGTAACATTATGGGCTTGTCGCGATGATGAACCAGGGGCGGTGCTGCCATCAGTGCCACAACTGGTGCCGGAGCCATATGCAGTGCCTCCATAGAGGCTGCAGCCGGTGCCATCGTCAGTGCTGCTGATGGTGCCTGAGCTTGTGGTGCCGGAGTTCGTACCTGCAAGGCCGGGGACTGCACCATCATGGCAGTAGGTCCCACGCTGCCTCGTAGGTGTCTGGCATGGAGGGGAGGTCGAGCTCTTCCTTCAAATCTTCCTGAGTCGGGGAGTCCACCAGCACCAGACTCGCCGAGCCTCCGGTTGGGGCCAGAGTCAACGGCGCTGGGTCTTGAGGTTGAGACCGTGGGTGTCCCGCCACAGGATGCACCCCAGTGGAATCCTCTCGCGGCTTCTTGACGGGGAAACGAGCCCTGTCCGCCTTCTTTTTCTTAGGCAGCCCCGGGGACACTGAGCGGTGCCGCCTGGTAACACTGGCCTTACGAGCAGGGGAGCGGAGCCAGTGCTCCTTGCAGGAGTCCTTTCTCGGTGCCGGGACATCCTGCACCGAGGCCACGGCGCTGCGCACCGATGATGCCGGTGCCATTTCCGGTGCTGGCTGGGGCGAAGGGCCGACTCCATCAGGAGGAACTTTCAACGATAGTCCCGCTCTCTCTTAGTCCTGGGTCTAAAACTCCTGCAAATTGGGCCCTTGTCTGTCTGATACTGTCTCCTAAGCACTTGAGACAAGGAGCGTGCGGATCGCTTGTGGGCATAGGTTTGGCACACCTCTCGCACACCTTAAACCCCTGTGACCGAGGCATGCCCAGGTGCCTGGGGAAACTGGGGTGGGGGGAAAGCCCCCAAAGTCAGCCCACCTTACTAGAAACTAGGCAACATCGTTTTGTGGCAGCCCTGGGTCCAAGCTGGTAGTGAGTGGAAGTCGCAGCCATTGCAGTTCTCTGATGCCCAAAATGTGAAATGAGCTGCTGGGGTTAATTCCCCTCCGTGACAGGACAGGTGAACCGACACACATGCGCCCTGAAGGTGAGCCTGGAATGCTTGGCATGCCAGACGAACTGCCCTCAGCTCCCTTACATTGATGTGCAGCGATAGTTCTGTGTGGGACCATAGCCCTTGGGTTCTGATATTGCCCAGGTGCGCTCCCCAACCGAGCGCCGAGACGTCCGTGACAAGCGATAGCGTAGGATGGGGTTTGGCAAAGGGAACTCCCGCTGCAGCCGCCAGTGGAGAGACTCGAGAATGCAAGGGGGGAGGGTAACTATCCAGTGGCGTAGCCAGGTTTGCTGCCGAGGAGGAGCGGCGCGAAAAAACGCGCATGTCTTTTGGCGGCATTTCGAAAGACAGAGTGGGGGCATTTCGGCGGCCTTGCGCATGCACCGAAATGCCGCAAAAAGATGGAGTGACGCATGCGCAAGGCCACCAAAAAACGGAGCACCACGCCACCGAAATCACAGATGAATGGAAAAGGCGCCACTTGGGGAATTCTGGGCTCGGGGGAGCAGGTGCTCCCCCTGCTCCCCCCCAACTATGCTACTGTAACTATTAACTATTAAATAACTAACTATTAACTATCTACAACTAAGAAAAGGGAACCACTAGGTAGGCACTTGCGAATGCAAGAGACTCAGCTGCTCCAACAACCGTCATTGGCCGTAAGAAGGAACTGAGCAGGCGGCGGGTCGGCAGGGACCTATATACATGAAGGCGCCACTCCAGGGGTCTCCACAGCCGACCCGACGGGTACCGCTAGGGGAAAAACCTTCCGACGATCGTGCATGCGGCACGGAGACCTATTGGAATGCACATGAGCAATCACTCAAAGAAGAACATAGCGCCTCCCACTGACAGGGGTTCACTCCCTGTCAATTAATCGCAGTTAACTCAAAAAATAAATCGTGATTAAAAAATTAAATTGCAGTTTTAATCGCACTGTTAAACAATAGAATACCAATTGAAACGTATTAACTATTTTGGATGTTTTTTTATGTTTTCAAATATATTGATTTCAGTTACAACACAGAATACAATGTCTACAGTGCTCACTTTATATTATTACAGTTAAAATTGTTTTTTCCAGCATGTTGGGGCAATGGGGGGTGCTGGTAAATGAAAAATGCCGGTTAACTAAAAGGGAGGGAGTTTGGGTGTGGGAGGGGGCTTGGGGAAGGCATTTGGGGCGCGGGATGGAGGGTGGGGTGCTGGATCCGGGGGCACTCACCACGGGTGGCCCTAAGTGCTGCGCTGGGGCACTGGGCTCAGCACTGACTGCGAGGTGAGAGCGCCCCCCACTGAGCCCCCATCCCGCTCCCTGCAGCACAGGCCTGTAGAACTGGGTGGGGAAAATGGGGTCAGCACTGACACCATGGGAAGAGCGACACTTACTGTGACCCCGAACTGGCTCCCTGCAGTACAGGCCCTTAGCACCATGCTGGGGCACTGGGGTCAGCGCTGACTCAGACAGGAGAGCTGGGTCTGTGCTGAAAGCTTCCCAGCCCGATCCCTGCACCACCCTCAGTGACGTGATGGATGCAAGTTACCTGAGCACACAACACTGGCAGCTTCTCCGTGGGTACAGTCACTCTCTCCCCAAGACTGCACCCGGCAATCAGAGAGGGCAGCTTCTGTCCCTGTACAGTTGACGTCATCCAGCCAGATACGGTCTGACCCTCGCCCAAAGCGAGCCCCTCCTGGGGCTGATAACGCCGTCCCACAGCCCAGCTGCCTGCACACGACTCCGGCATCCTGTAAGTCCCAGCTGTCATCACACACGGTTCCCCACTGCTGGTTGTGAAGCACCTCGACCCTCCCAGCGCAGCGACTCCTGCTGTTCACCAGTCGGATCTGAGCCGGTTCTGAGATGTCTGAGTCTGCAAACACGCAAGGGAATAAACACCCAGGGAGATTCCTGTGCATCTGATCTCTCGTGTGGCTGGGTAATGTAGCAATCTGGCAATGCAGAAACCTGGCTTAGCCTGAACTTCTCAGTGTGCCTGTGGGGCAGCAATACAGACAGTCACACGTGGTGGAGGAGAGCCCCGTTAGAAGACTGGACCTTGAGGATGCAAAGTCACATGGCTGAACTAGCTAGAGGTGGGCAAGGTGGGAATGAGCTCTCCCCTGATAGCGAGTGATGAGCTGGGGAGGGGAAAACACTTCAGGACCAGACTATATTTACATGAACAAACCCTCTCTGCCTAGGTATCCAGCAGACAGCGCTGTGTTGGCTGGTGCTGGGTTACAAATCACTGTCGTACCTGAATGCAGAGGTAGCGAAATGATGTTGTCCTGATTGTGTGAGTAAAGGGCAGCAGAACTGTGCTTAGCCTGCCCTGACTGAGGGGGTCACCCACAACTGAACTGAACTGAACTAACTAACCAGGGGGCTCAGATACCAGACCCCCTATCAAGAGTGAGAGGGGGTGGAGATGGGTGTTCCTGCTGAGGGGTGTGGGCTCTGTGTAAGGGGTTTAGACATGGTTTAATCTGCCCCTCAGCACTCTTGAAAGATAGAGTTAATTAAGGCTCCATTAGGAGTCTTATTGGTTTAAGTGACCACTAGAGCCGAAATCACCTGCTGTGAGACAGTGTTTCTGCCCAGCCTGCTACATAAGAACATAAGAAAGGCCGTACTGGGTCAGACCAAAGGTCCATCTAGCTTAGTATCCTGTCTACCGACAGTGGCCAATGCCCGGTGCCCCAGAGGGAGTGAACCTAACAGGCAATGATCAAGTGATCTCTCTCCTGCCATCCATCTCCACCCTCTGACAAACAGAGGTTAGAGACACCATTCCTTACCCATCCTGGCTAATAGCCATTAATGGACTTCACCACCATTAATTTATCCAGTTCTCTTTTAAACTCTGTTATAGTCCTAGCCTTCACAACCTCCTCAGGTAAGGAGTTCCACAAGTTGACTGTGCGCTGCGTGAAGAAGAACTTCCTTTTATTTGTTTTAAACTTGCTGCCTATTAATTTCATTTGATGACCCCTAGTTCTTGTCTTATGGGAATAAGTAAACAACTTTTCCTTATCCACTTTCTCCACATCACTCATGATTTTATACACCTCTATCATATCCCCCCTTAGTCTCCTCTTTTCCAAGCTGAAGAGTCCTAGCCTCTTTAATCTCTCCTCATATGGGACCCGTTCCAAACCCTTAATCATTTTAGTTGCCCTTTGCTGAACCTTTTCTAGTGCCGGCATATCTTTTTTGAGATGAGGAGACCACATCTGTACGCAGTATTCGAGATGTGGGTGTACCATCGATTTACATAAGGGCAATAATATATTCTCAGTCTTATTCTCTATCCCCTTTTTAATGATTCCTAACATCCTGTTTGCTTTTTTGACCGCCTCTGCACACTGCGTGGACATTTTCAGAGAACTATCCACGATGACTCCAAGATCTTTTTCCTGACTTGTTGTAGCTAAATTAGCCCCCATCATATTGTATGTATAGTTGGGGTTATTTTTTCCAATGTGCATTACTTTACATTTATCCACATTAAATTTCATTTGCCATTTTGTTGCCCAATCACTTAGTTTTGTGAGATCTTTTTGAAGTTCTTCACAGTCTGCTTTGGTCTTAACTATCTTCAGCAGTTTAGTATCATCTGCAAACTTTGCGACCTCACTGTTTACCCCTTTCTCCAGATCATGTATGAATAAGTTGAATAGGATCGGTCCGAGGACTGACCCTTGGGGAACACCGCTAGTCACCCCTCTCCATTCTGAGAATTTGCCATTTATTCCTACCCTTTGTTCCCTGTCTTTTAACCAGTTCTCAATCCATGAAAGGACCTTCCCTTTTATCCCATGGCAGCTTAATTTACATAAGAGCCTTTGGTGAGGGACCTTGTCAAAGGCTTTCCGGAAATCTAAGTACACTATGTCCACTGGATCCCCCTTGTCCACATGTTTGTTGACCCCTTCAAAGAACTCTAATAAATTAGTAAGACACGATTTCCCTTTACAGAAACCATGTTGACTATTGCTCAACAGTTTATGTTTTTCTATGTGTCGGACAATTTTATTCTTAACTATTGTTTCGACCAATTTGCCCGGTACCGACATTAGACTTACCGGTCTGTAATTGCCGGGATCACCTCTAGAGCCCTTTTTAAATATTGGTGTTACATTAGCTAACTTCCAGTCTTTGGGTACAGAAGCTGATTTAAAGGATAGGTTACAAACCTTAGTTAACAGTTCCGCAACTTCACATTTGAGTTCTTTCAGAACTCTTGGGTGAGTGCCATCTGGTCCTGGTGACTTGTTACTGTTAAGTTTATCAATTAATTCCAAAACCTCCTCTCGTGACACTTCAATCCGTGACAGTTCCTCAGATTTGTCACCTACAAAAGCCAGCTCAGGTTTGGGAATCTCCCTAACATCCTCAGCCGTGAAGACTGAAGCAAAGAATCCATTTAGTTTCTCCGCAATGACTTTATCATCTTTAAGCGCTACTTTTGTATCTCGATCATCAAGGGGCCCCACTGGTTGTTTAGCAGGCTTCCTGCTTCTGATGTACTTAAAAAACATTCTGTTATTACCTTTGGAGTTTTTGGCTAGCCGTTCTTCAAACTCCTCTTTGGCTTTTCTTACTACATTCTTGCACTTAATTTGGCAGCGTTTATGCTCCTTTCTATTTGCCTCACTAGGATTTGACTTCCACTTTTTAAAGGAAGTCTTTTTATCTTTCACTGCTTCTTTTACATGGTTGTTAAGCCACGGTGGCTCTTTTTTAGTTCTTGTACTGTGTTTCTTAATTTGGGGTATACATTGAAGTTGGGCCTCTATTATGGCCTTTAATGTGTCTTTAAAAAGCACCCATGCAGCTTGCAGGGATTTCACTTTAGTGAAATCAGCACTGAGGTTTCCCCACTAAAAGCTGACAGTCACTGAGAGCTGGGTGGAGCCTCAAGAGAGCGACCTGCAGAGGTCACAGCAGAGAGGCCGGGGGCGGCAGAAGGTGAGGGCCAGCAGAGTGGTGAGTGGCTGGCAGGGCAGCTGCCACCAGAGCAAGCACCCAGACAGAAGACCAAGCCAGGCGCTCTCCTCCCCGCCCCCATGGTGGGAGCTGAACTCACACAGGTGCACCTCTGAACTCTGGGTCTTCACTAACCAAGGACAAGCACTGTGAGTGAGGTGTTGTGGAGGGAGAAGGGAGGGGCACCTTAAAGGAACTAAGAACCTGAGGTAAAAGACACTGCCCAACATACTCTGGGTTAGGTGTTTTGCTCATGGTTTTATGTTTATAAATTCTGTTTCTGGCGTTTTCCCAAGTTAATGCCGGGGACCTTCCATCCTTTTATTAAAAAGTTTTCTTTCTGCACTGAGACTCTGTGCTTGCAAGAGGGGAAGCTTTGCCTCGTAGAAGCACCCAGGGGGTGGTGTGTAATTGTCCGTTTACTGGGTGGGTGCTCAAGCCGGATCTGTGTTATATTGCTGGAAAGGAACCCCTAGATATTGATGCCACTGGCAGAAGGGTTACATAGATATCAACTTGTGACATACACAAAACTGAAGACTCCTCCCACTGACATGCAGACACTTCTGGGGTAGGACAAGGCAGCTGAGAATCAGGACAGGGAAATATGTAGGCTGTGTAGGGGCAGGAAGTGAGGAAGAATTGCATCTCCTGTGTCCAGCTCTTGGGGAAGTTACAACTTCAGGACTAATTTCCTGAAATGCAAATCCACCGGAACACAGTGATTAGGAACCGGACTCTAGAGAAATTGGCCCTGGATTTTTAGTTTGAGTGAATGGCTCCAGGCGCCGTTGACACCAAATGCAGGGATGCCTAGAGTTCTACAGGGATCCCCTGGGTGAGATATATACACAATAGCTCAGGTGGTATGTGAGGTCTCTACCAAGAGGGAGCAGCCCGCTGGTCAATCTAACGGGGGCAAGTTGTTTGTATGGGATATAACTGAAGAGAGATGTAAAATACAGAACATGACGCTCCAGAAGTGCTGAAGTGAAGCTTGTCCCCTGCGCCATGGCAATCCCTTCGGCTGAGACAATCAGCACATAGAACAATGCACAGCCGTGGAGACAGGCTACATTCACTCTCTGGGCCTAGTGGGGACCTGAGAATTTACAAAGACAAAGGACCCTCAGCACAAGTCTTCGAAGCAAGACCTCTTCTGGGAAGAGACAATGGTCTGTACCTACAAAGAAAGAGGAGAGGGGACAAGAGCTCCCTTTCACCCAGGAGGCGGCTGACAGCGTTTGTCTCAGGAACAGGAGATCACAGCCAAGCCTGGAGTGAAACCCTAGAAGGACTGTGAGGTGAGCGTTGCTCTACCAGACCGAAAAGTATCTCGTTCAATGAGTCTAGGCTCTAGTCAGCGTGGTATGATTTTATCGGCCATGGAACCATTTCTTTCCAACCCTTCTCCTTGGTACCCCTCGAATCTCTACACTCTGTGAAATCACTTGTCCTTGGTGTGACTATGAAGGGATCTAGGGCTATGCATTGACTGGGGCAGAGATGGGAGGTGGAGCTGGTTACCTTGGGACCCTGTTCCTTTGGGAGCAGCAGATCTGTGACTGCTGTGAATGCCCAGCAGGACAAGGACTGGGTGCTGCAGGGGGACGGTTGGAGGGCCAAAGGATGAAGTGTGTCTATTGTCGACCTCGACAGCGGTCACCCCCCTCCCCAAGGCCTAGAGGGCACAGCTTGTGTGGCTTGTGGCTGAGGGAGTCGGGGAGCTGCCCCCGAGTGGGCACAGACAAAGCTTCCTCATGCTAGGGGTCCATGGCACCACACTGGGGCATTAAGGCCAGCACAACTGCAAAAGGAGAGCACCCCAAACTCACACACCCCTACCTGCAGAAAAGGCCATTAGCACCATGGAGGGGCACTGGGGTCAGCGCTAACCGAGATAGGAGAGCTGGGTCTGTGCTGAAAGCTTCCCAGCCCGATCCCTGCACTACCCACAGTGATGTGATGGATGCAAGTTACCTGAGCACACAACACCAGCATCTTCTCCGTGGTTACAGTTATTCTTTCCCCCAAGCCAAATCCTGCAATCGGAGAGGGCACCTTCTGTCCCTGCGCAGTTCACTTTATTCAGCCAGATACGGTCTGACCCTTGCCCAAATCGAGCCCCTCTTGGGGCTGATAACGCCGTCCCACAGCCCAGCTGCCTGCATACGACTCCGGCATCCTGTAAGTCCCAGCCGTCGTCACACACGGTTCCCCACTGCTGGTTGTGAAGCACCTCGACCCTCCCAGCGCAGCGACTCCTGCTGTTCACCAGTCGGAGCTGAGCCACTTCTGAGATGCCAGCGTCTGCAAACACCCAAGGGAATAAACACTCAGGGAGGTTCCTGTGCATCTGATCTCTTGTGTCGCTGAAGAACGTAGTGCCTCCCTCCGACAGATCTGACCGGTCTCTGCACACAGCCACTGCCTGTCAAGGGCTCCCCACCACTGACCAGGCTAATCACTTGGGCAATGTTGAAGTTTGTCCACTCCCCTCCCAGCCAGCTCTCACCTAGCTAGCCTGTCACATAATCATAGAATCATAGAATCATAGATTATAGGACTGGAAGGGACCTCGAGAGGTCATCGAGTCCAGTCCCCTGCCCGCATGGCAGGACCAAATACTGTCTAGACCATCCCTGATAGACATTTATCTAACCTACTCTTAAATATCTCCAGAGACGGAGATTCCACAACCTCCCTAGGCAATTTGTTCCAGTGTTTAACCACCCTGACAGTTAGGAACTTTTTCCTAATGTCCAACCTAGACCTCCCTTGCTGCAGTTTAAACCCATTGTTTCTGGTTCTATCCTTAGAGGCTAAGGTGAACAAGTTCTCTCCCTCCTCCTCATGACACCCTTTTAGATACCTGAAAACTGCTATCATGTCCCCTATCAGTCTTCTCTTCTCCAAACTAAACAAACCCAGTTCTTTCAGCCTTCCTTCATAGGTCATGTTCTCAAGACCTTTAATCATTCTTGTTGCTCTTCTTTGGACCCTTTCCAATTTCTCCACATCTTTTTTAAAATGCGGCGCCCAGAACTGGACACAATACTCCAGCTGAGGCCTAACCAGAGCAGAGTAGAGCGGAAGAATGACTTCTCGTGTCTTGCTCACAACACACCTGTTAATGCATCCCAGAATCATGTTTGCTTTTTTTGCAACAGCATCACACTGTTGACTCATATTTAGCTTGTGGTCCACTATAACCCCTAGATCCCTTTCTGCCGTACTCCTTCCTAGAAAGTCTTTTCCCATTCTGTATGTGTGAAATTGATTTTTCCTTCCTAAGTGGAGCACTTTGCATTTGTCTTTGTTAAACTTCATCCTGTTTAACTCAGACCATTTCTCCAATTTGTCCAGATCATTTTGAATTATGACCCTGTCCTCCAAAGTAGTTGCAATCCCTCCCAGTTTGGTATCATCCGCAAACTTAATAAGCGTACTTTCTATGCCAATATCTAAGTCGTTGATGAAGATATTGAACAGAGCCGGTCCCAAAACAGACCCCTGCGGAACCCCACTCGTTACGCCTTTCCAGCAGGATTGGGAACCATTAATAACAACTCTCTGAGTACGGTTATCCAGCCAGTTATGCACCCACCTTATAGTAGCCCCATCTAATTTGTATTTGCCTAGTTTATCGATAAGAATATCATGCGAGACCGTATCAAATGCCTTACTAAAGTCTAGGTATACCACATCCACCGCTTCACCCTTATCCACAAGGCTCGTTATTCTATCAAAGAAAGCTATCAGATTGGTTTGACATGATTTGTTCTTCACAAATCCATGCTGGCTGTTCCCTATCACCTTACCACCTTCCAAGTGTTTGCAGATGATTTCCTTAATTACTTGCTCCATTATCTTCCCTGGCACAGAAGTTAAACTAACTGGTCTGTAGTTACCTGGGTTGTTTTTATTTCCCTTTTTATAGATGGGCACTATATTTGCCCTTTTCCAGTCTTCTGGAATCTCTCCCGTCTCCCATGACTTTCCAAAGATAATAGCTAGAGGCTCAGATACCTCCTCTATTAGCTCCTTGAGTATTCTAGGATGCATTTCATCAGGCCCGGGTGACTTGCAGGCATCTAACTTTTCTAAGTGATTTTTAACTTGTTCTTTTTTTATTTTATCCGCTAAACCTACCCCCTTCCCATTAGCATTCATTATGTTAGGCATTCCTTCAGACTTCTCGGTGAAGACCGAAACAAAGAAGTCATTAAGCATTTCTGCCATTTCCAAGTTTCCTGTTACTGTTTCTCCCTCTTCACTAAGCAGTGGGCCTACCCTGTCTTTGGTCTTCCTCTTGCTTCTAATGTATTGATAAAAAGTCTTCTTGTTTCCTTTTATTCTCGTAGCTAGTTTGAGCTCATTTTGTGCCTTTGCCTTTCTAATCTTGCCCCTGCATTCCTGTGTTGTTTGCCTATATTCATCCTTTGTAATCTGTCCTAGTTTCCATTTTTTATATGACTCCTTTTTATTTTTTAGATCGTGCAAGATCTCGTGGTTAAGCCAAGGTGGTCTTTTGCCACATTTTCTATCTTTCCTAACCAGCGGAATAGCTTGCTTTTGGGCCCTTAATAGTGTCCCTTTGAAAAACTGCCAACTCTCCTCAGTTGTTTTTCCCCTCAGTCTTGATTCCCATGGGACCTTACCTATCAGCTCTCTGAGCTTCCCAAAATCTGCCTTCCTGAAATCCATTGTCTCTATTTTGCTGTTCTCCCTTCTACCCTTCGTTAGAATTGCAAACTCTATGATTTCATGATCACTTTCACCCAGGCTGCCTTCTACTTTCACATTCTCAACGAGTTCCTCCCTATTTGTTAAAATCAAGTCTAGAAGAGCTTCCCCCCTAGTAGCTTTTTCAACCTTCTGAAATAAAAAGTTGTCTCCAATGCAGTCCAAGAATTTGTTGGATAGTCTGTGCCCCGCTGTGTTATTTTCCCAACATATATCCGGATAGTTGAAGTCCCCCATCACCACCAAATCTTGGGCTTTGGATTAGTCTGACCTACTGCACCTACTAGAGCACCTCAAATGATCACCCCCCGCACTGCTGGCAGGAACCTGCTGGGGAGGAGATTTACACGCTCACTCCTGGCGCTGGTATTCGCTCCAGTGCGATATTGTGCAGTGCTGCAGGGCAGACGCTGACATAAGCATTTTGGTGACTGGGAGCTGAACACAATCACCCATGTCATTAGTGGTTGCCTTAGCCTGACATCAGCATTGAATTTACATGTGTTGGCTCCATAGCTCCCTGAAAACGTCACCCAGAGTCCATCCCCCTTAGAACTGCCTGGAGCGCAGGGACGCCTGGCAGGAACCTGCTGCGCACCAGGCTGATAATGGTTCCGACCAGGGCAGAGGCAATGCACACTTCCTACAAGCAGATCGGCCCCCTCCTGAAGCAAACACCTGCCCCTGCGATTCCTTCTGACTTGCCACGACTGACTTGGCAACATCGTTTTGTGTCAGCCATTCATAGAATCATAGAATCAGAGAATATCAGGGTTGGAAGGGACCTCAAGAGATCATCTAGTCCAACCCTCTGCTCAAAGCAGGACCAATTCCCAACTAAATCATCCCAGCGAGGGCTTTGTCAAGCCGGGCCTTAAAAACCTCCAAGGAAGGAGACTCCACCACCTCCCTAGGTAACGCATTTCAGTGCTTCACCACCCTCCTAGTGAAATAGTGTTTCCTAATATCCAATCTGGACCTCCCGCACTGCAACTTGAGACCATTGCTCCTTGTTCTGTCATCTGCCACCACTGAGCTCCATCCTCTTTGGAACCCCCTTTTAGGTAGTTGAAGGCTGCTATCAAATCCCCCCTCATTCTTCTCTTCTGGAGATTAAACAATCCCAGTTCCCTCAGCCTCTCCTCATAAATCATGTGCTCCAGATCCCTAATCATTTTTGTTGCCCTCAGTTGGACTCTTTCCAATTTTTCCACATCCTTCTTGTAGCGTGGGGCCCAAAACTGGATACAGTATTCCAGATGAGGCCTCACCAATGTCGAATAAAGAGGAACGATCACATTCCTCGATCTGCTGGTAATGCCCCTACTTATACAGCCCAAAATGCCATTAGCCTTCTTGGCAACAAGAGCACACTGTTGACTCATATCCAGCTTCTCGTCCACTGTGACCCCTAGGTCCTTTTCTGCAGAACTGCTACCTAGCCATTCGGTCCCTAGTCTGTAGCAGTGCATGGGATTCTTCCGTCCTAAGTGCAGGACTCTGCACTTGTCCTTGTTGAACCTCATCAGGTTTTTTTTTTGGCCCAATCCTCTAATTTGTCTAGGTCCCTCTGTATCCGCTCCCTACCCTCTAGTGTATCTACCATGCCTCCTAGTTTAGTGTCATCTGCAAACTTGCTGAGAGTGCAGTCCACACCATCCTCCAGATCATTAATAAAGGTATTAAACAAAACCGGCCCCAGGACTGACCCTTGGGGCACTCCGCTTGAAACCGGCTGCCAACTAGACATGGAGCCATTGATCACTACCCGTTGAGCCCGACGATCTAGCCAGCTTTCTATCCACCTTACAGTCCATTCATCCAGCCCATACTTCTTTAACTTGGTAGCAAGAATACTGTGGGAGACCATATCAAAAGCTTTGTTAAAGTCAAGGAATAACACATCCACTGCTTTTCCCTCATCCACAGAGCCAGTTATCGCATCATAGAAGTCAATTAGGTTAGTCAGGCACGACTTCCCCTTCGTGAATCCATGCTGACTGTTCCTGATCACTTTCCTCTCCTCTAAATGTTTCATAATTGATTCCTTGAGGACCATGATTTTTCCAGGGACTGAGGTGAGGCTGACTGGCCTGTAGTTCCCCGGATCCTCCTTCTTCCCTTTTTTAAAGATGGGCACTACATTAGCCTTTTTCCAGTCATCTGGGACCTCCCCCGATCGCCATGAGTTTTCAAAAATAATGGCTAATGGCTCTGCAATCTCACCCGCCAACTCCTTTAGCACCCTCGGATGCAGCGCATCCGGCCCCATGGACTTGTGCACGTCCAGTTTTTCTAAATAGTCCCGAACCACTTCTTTCTCCACAGAGGGCTGGTCACCTTCTCCCCATATTGTGCTGCCCAGTGCAGCAATGTGGGAACTGACCTTGTTCGTGAAGACAGAGGCAAAAAAATCATTGAGTACATTAGCTTTTTCCACATCCTCGGTCACTAGGTTGCCTCCCTCATTCAGTAAAGGGCCCACACTTTCCTTGATTTTCTTCTTGTTGCTAACATACCTGAAGAAACCCTTCTTGTTACTCTTAACATCTCTTGCTAACTGCAACTCCAAGTGAGATTTGGCCTTCCTGATTTCACTCCTGCATGCCTGAGCAATATTTTTATACTCCTCCCTGGTCATTTGTCCAATCTTCCACTTCTTGTAAGCTTCTTTTTTGCGTTTAAGATCAGCAAGGATTTCACTGTTTAGCCAAGCTGGTCACCTGCCATATTTACTATTCTTTCTACACATCGGGATGGTTTGTTCCTGCAACCGCAATATGGATTCTTTAAAATACAACCAGCTCTCCTGGACCCCTTTGCCCTTCATGTTATTCTCCCAGGGGATCCTGCCCATCTGTTCCCTGAGGGAGTCAAAGTCTGCTTTTCTGAAGTCCAGGGTCCGTATTCTGCTGCTCTCCTTTCTTCCTTGTGTCAGGATCCTGAACTCGACCATCTCATGGTCACTGCCTCCCAGGTTCCCATCCACTTTTGCTTCCCCTACTAATTCTTCCCTGTTTGTGAGTATCAGGTCAAGAAAAGCTTTGCCCCTAGTTGGTTCCTCCAGCACTTGCACCAGGAAATTGTTCCCTACACTATCCAAAAATTTCCTGGATTGCCTGTGCACCGCTGTATTGCTCTCCCAGCAGATATCAGGGTGATTAAAGTCTCCCATGAGAACCAGGGCCTGCGATCTAGCAACTTCTGCTAGTTGCCAGAAGAAAGCCTCGTCCACCTCATCCCCCTGGTCTGGTGGTCTATAGCAGACTCCAACCACGACATCACCCTTGTTGCTCACACTTCTCAACTTTATCCAGAGACTCTCAGGTTTTTCTGCAGTTTCATACCGGAGCTCTGAGCAGTCATACTCCTCTCTTACATACAACGCAACTCCCCCACCTTTTCTGCCCTGCCTGTCCTTCCTGAACAGTTTATATCCATCCATGACAGTACTCCAGTCATGTGAGTTATCCCACCAAGTCTCTGTTATTCCAATCACATCATAGTTCCCTGACTGTGCCAGGACTTCCAGTTCTCCCTGCTTATTTCCCAGGCTTCTTGCATTTGTGTATAGGCACTTAAGATAACTCATCGATCGTCCCTCTTTCTCAGCATGAGACAGGAGTCCTCCCCTCTTGCGCTCTCCTGCTTGTGCTTCCTCCCAGGATCCCATTTCCCCACTTACCTCAGGGCTTTGGTCTCCTTCCCCAGGTGAACCTAGTTTAAAGCCCTCCTCACTAGGTTAGCCAGTCTAGGTTAGACTCGTGTCTAGTGCTGCCAGCCCAGGACCAGTCTCAGATGAATGATGGCAGAGCTGGGCTGACAGCTGTGTCCTCATAGAGGGGCAGCAACTCTGGGATAGAGAGACTGGCATGCTGATGGATCTGCCCGTTTACAACCTGGGACGCTGATCCTGGGCTGGGCTTAATGGCTGAACAAGCTAGAGGTAAGCAAGGTGGGAATGAGCTTGTGACGGAGCAGGGAGCAGGGCAGATTTGATCTGGGAATGTTGCAGGGGGGTTGCAGTGGGGATGTGGGACTTCCCTTGAAGGAAGCTACCTGAGCTGTAACCTGAGCCAGGAACGGGGGTGGGGAGAATTAACACCTTCTGCCCGGGAGACTGAACAAAGGAGAGGAGGAATCATAGAATCATAGAATCATAGAATATCAGAGTTGGAAGGGACCTCAAGAGGTCATCTAGTCCAACCCCCTGCTCAAAGCAGGACCAATTCCCAGCTAAATCATCCCAGCCAGGGCTTTGTCAAGCCGGGCCTTAAAAACCTCCAAGGAAGGAGACTCCACCACCTCCCTAGGTAACGCATTCCAGTGTTTCACCACCCTCCTAGTGAAATAGTTTTTCCTGATATCCAACCTGGACCTCCCCCACCGCAACTTGAGACCATTGCTCCTTGTTCTGTCATCTGCCACCACTGAGAACAGCCGAGCTCCATCCTCTTTGGAACCCCCCTTCAGGTAGTTGAAGGCTGCTATCAAATCCCCCCTCATTCTTCTCTTCTGGAGACTAAACAATCCCAGTTCTCTCAGCCTCTCCTCATAAGTCATGTGCTCCAGACCCCTAATCATTTAGGGGGGGAGGAGCTGGGGGGAGGGGGAAGAGAGGAGCTGCAGGAGGAGGTTTGGTTTGGTTTCAGTTTGGGCTGGGTGGTGCAACGCAGGGAACCCCAAGCTGGGGTCTAAGCTCCCTGAACCTCCCAGAGGGACCTAATTGAGGGGGTCTGGTCGTACCTACACGCTCTGCTTGAGACTGTGTTCCTGTCCTTAAATAAACCTTCTGCTTTACTGGCTTGTTGAGAATCACAGTGAATCTCAGGAAGAGGGGTGCAGGGCCCTGACTCCCCCACACTCCGCGACAGAGCTCTCCCTGACAGCTCTGTGAAATCACTTGTCTTTGGTGTCACTATGAAGAGATCTAGAGCTGTGTCTTGATTGGGGCAGAGATGGGAGGTGGAGCTGGTCACCTTGGGACCCTGTTCCTTTGGGAGTATTAGATCTGTGACTGCTCTGAATGTCCAGCGGGACAGGAACTGGGTACTGCCAGAGGACCCTCAGAGGTCGGAGGGGCGAAGTGTGCCTATTGCCAACCTGGAGAGAGGTCACCCCCACACACAAGGCCTAGAGGGCACGGCTTGTGTGGCCTCTGGCCGAGGGAGTCGGGGAGCTGCCTCCCAGCCGGGCACAGACAAGGCTTCCTCATGCTAGGAGACCATGGCACCGCACTGGGGCATTAGGGCCAGCACAATTGCAAAGGGAGAGCGCCCCCTAATGACACCCCACTACCTGCAGCACAGGCCCCCTAGCACTCCACTAGGGCACTGGGGCCAGCACTGACATCAAGGGGAGACCGTGAGCATCCCCTACTGATCCCCCACACCGCTCCCTGCAGCACAGGCCCATAGAACTGCACAGGGGAATTAGGGTCAGCACAGACTGAGAGGAGAGCGCTCCCTACTGGAACTGCCATATTGTTCCCTGAAGCACAGACCCCAAGCACTATGCTGGGGTCAGCACTGGCTGAGAGGGGACAATGCCCCGTAATGAGCTTCCCACCCTGCTCCCTGCAACGCGCAGGGTGGTAGATGAAGGTTACCTGAGCACACAACACCGGCATCTTCTCCATGGGTACAGTCATTCTCTCCCCAAGGCCGAGCCCAGCAATTGGAGAGGGCAGTTTCTGTCCCTGCGCAGTTGACTTCATCCAGCCAGATATGGTCAGATCCTTGTCCAAAATGAGCCCAAGCGGGGGCCGATAACGCTGTCCCACAGCCCAGGTGCCTACACACGACTTGAGCATCAGTTAAATCCCAGCTGTCATCACACACGGTTCCCCACTGCTGGTTGTGAAGCACCTCGACTCTCCCAGCGCAGTGACTTGGGCCATTCACCAGTCGGAGCTGAGCCTTGTCTGAAATGCCGGAGTGAGCAAACACCCCAAGGGAATAAACACTCAGGGAGGTTCCTGTGCATCGGATCACTAGTGATACTGGTGAACGTAGGGCCTCCCACTGACGGGTCTGAACAGCCTCTGCAACAGCCTGTTAGGGGTTCCCTCCCTGTCAACTAATCACAGTTAACACACGCGATTAACTCAAAAAATTAACCGTGATTTAAAGAATGTTCAAATATATTGATTTCAGTTACAACAGAGAATACAATGTGTACAGTTCTCACATTATATTATTACAGTTAAGGTTGTTTTATCCAGCATGTTGGGGCAATGGGGGGTGCCGGTAAATGAAAAATGCTGGTTAACTAAGAGGGAGGGAGTTTGGGTGCGGGAGAGAGTGCGGGGCTGGGGGCTGGGGCGAGGAAGGGTGTGTGGAATACAGGCTCTGGGAGGAAGTTTGGGTGCAGGAGGGGGCTTAGGGCAGGCTGTTGGGGCATGGGATAGGGTGCAGGGTGCTGGATCCGGGGGACACTCACCTCGGGCAGCTCCCCGCAAGTGGTAACTTGTCCTGGCTGCTCCTAGGTGGAGGCAAGGCGGGCAGCTTGGTGCACTCTCTCTGCCTGCAGGCGCTGCCCCCACAGCTCCCATTGGCCGTGGTTCCCAGCCAATGTGCAGGAGCTGTGCAGCCGGCATTGGGGGGGCGGCACACAGAGCTGCCTGACGTGCCTCCACTTAGGAGTAGCCGGAGCCCGGGACAGGTCGCCGCTTGCGGCTAGCCATCCGAGGTGACTGGCCCCCGGATCCTACACCCGACACTGCCTCCCGCCTACTAAGCCCCCTCCCACACCCAAAGTCCCTCCCAGAGCCCTCGCTCCACACCCCGTCCTGCGCCTCAACCCCCTGTCGACCCCGCGCCAAGAGGACTATAAACTGGCATTTCAATGAAGATCAGAAATGCCGATTTATAGAGCTTTCCAGTTGGTGAAGTGCTGGAAAAAACAGCTTTTACGGTATTTTGGATTACAAATATTACCACTGTAAAAATGGTAAAAGAAATAGTATTTTTCAATTCACCTCATACAAGTACTGTAGTGCAATCTCTTTATTGTGAAAGTGCAACTTACAAATGTAGATTTTTTTTGTTACATAACTGCACGCAAAAGAAAAAAAAACAATGTAAAACTTAGAGTCTATACACATCCTCCCAGTCTTACTTCTTGTTCAGCCAATCACTCAGACAAATTAGTTTGTTTACATTTATGGGCGATAATGCTGCCTGCTTCTTATTTGCAATGTCACCCGAAAGTGAGAAGAGGCGTTCGCATGGCACTTTTGCAGGTAGCATTGCAAGATATTTACGTGCCAGGTATGCTAAATATTCACATGCCCCTTCATGCTTCGGCCACCATTGCAGATGACATGCTTCCATGCTGATGATGCTCATTAAAAAAGGAATGTGTTAATTTATTTTGTGACTGAAATCCTTGGGGGAGAATTGCGTATCTCCTGCTATGTATTTTACCTGCATTCTGCCATATCATTCATGTTACAGTAGTCTCGGATGATGACTCAGCACATGTTGTTCGTTTTAAGAACACTTTCACTGCAAATTTCACAAAACACAAAGAAGGTACCAATGTGAGATTTCTAAAGCTAGCTACAGCACTCAACCCAAGGGTTAAGAATCTGAAGCTCCTTCCAAAATCTGAGAGGGATGGGGTGTGGAATATACTTCCAGAAGTCTTAAAAGAGTAACACTCCAATGTGGAAACTACAGAACCTGAACCACCAAAAAAGAAAATCAACCTTTTGCTAGTGGCATCTGACTCAGATGATGAAAATGAACATTTGTCGGTCTGCACTGCTTTGGCTCGTTTTCGAGTAGAAGCCATCATCAGCATGGACACATGTCCTCTGGAATGGTGGTCGAAGCATGAAGGGACATATGAATTTTTAGCGGGTCTGGCACATAAATATTTTCCTACACCAACTACAACAGTGCCATGTGGGCAGGGCCGGCTCTGGCTTTTTTGCCGCCCGGCGGGGAGCGCGGCAGGGGAGGGCCCTGAGCCCGGCCGCGGGCCCGCTTTCCCCGACCGGCCGGCGCGCCGGGAGGAGGGCGGAGAGCCCGGCTGGGACTCCGCTCTCCCCGGCGGCCGGAGCGCCACCGGGAGGGTGGAGAGCCCAGTCGCGGCCCCGCTCTCCCCAGCGGCCGGAGCGCCACGGGGAGGTCGGCGAGCCCAGTCGCGGCCCCGCTCTCCCCGGCAGCCGGAGTGCTGGGAGGAGGGCGGAGAGCCCAGTCGCGGCCCTGCTCTCCCCGGCGGCCGGAGCGCCAGGGGGAGGGCGGAGAGCCGGGGCGGGGCTCCGCTCTCCCCGGTGGCCGGAGCGCCAGGGGGAGGGCTGTGAGCCCAGTCGCGGCCCCGCTCTCGGGCCGGAGCACCGCGCCGCGCCACCCCCCTCCAGGTGCCGCTCCAAGCACATGCTTAGTGGGCTGGTGCCTGGAGCCAGCCCTGCATGTGGGTGCCTGTTCTCACTTCCAGGTAACATTGTAAACAAGAACCAAGCAGCATTATCTCCTGCAAAGGTAAACAAACTTGTCTGTCTGAACTATTGGCTGAACTAGATGTAGGACTGAGTGGACTTGTACCATCTAAAATTTTACATTTTATTTTTGATTGCAGTTATTATTTGTAAATTATTCTACATTTGTAAGTTCAACTTTCCTGATAAAGAGATGGCAATACAGTACTTGTATGAGGTGAACTGAAAATACTATTTCTTTTGTTTGTTTTTTACAGTGCAAATATTCGTAATCAAAAATAAATAAAAAGTGAGCACTGTACACTTTGAATTCTGTGTTATAATTGAAATCAATATATTTGAAAATGTAGAAAAAAATCCCCCAAAATTGAAATAAATGGTATTCTATTATTGTGTAAAGGGGTGATTAACTGTGCGATTAATCATGATTAATTATTTATCTCACAATTAATCACGATTTTTTAAGGTAACTTGACAGCCCTGTTCCCCACCACTACCATGCAGCCACCTGTGGGGTAGAACAGGGTAGATGAGAGACAGGGCACAGAAACTCATGGGCTGTGTAGGAGAGGAAGTGAGGAAGAACCTGTCTGTCTCCAGTCACAGCAGTGGGGGATGTTACAGGTTCATGGGTAATTAGCTGAGATGGAAATCATCCGGAGTGACGGGGATAGGAACACCACACTTCATAAAGGGATCCCTGAGTGGCTGCAGGATCCATTCAACCCCAAATCCCACAAATGGGATCTATGGTTACCCAACGCCCCATTGTGCTGTAGCGGAGCAGGGGGATCAGAGCGATCAGCGACGGGGAGAGTCTCTCACAGAGGCACACATACTGCTCCCTGCAGTGCAGGCCCTACGTGGGGTGCTGGGGCACTGGGCTCAGCACTGACTGAGGGAAGAGCGCCCCCTACTGAGCCCCCATCCTGCTCCCTACAGCACAGGCCTGTAGACCTGTGTGGGGGAAATGGGATCAGCACTGACACCATGGGAAGAGTGACATTTACTGTGACCCTGAACTGTTTCCCTGAAGTACAGGCCCTTAGCACCATGCTGGGCCACTGGGGTCAGCGCTGACTCAGACAGGAGAGCTGGGTCTGTGCTGAAAGCTTCCCAGCCCGATCAATGCACCACCCAGAGTGACATGATGGATGCAAGTTACCTGAGCACACAACACCGGCATCTTCTCCATGGGTACAGTCACGCTCTCCCCAAGGCCGAGCCCTGCAATCGGAGAGGGCAGCTTCTGTCCCTGCACAGTTGACTTCATCCAGCCATTGAGGGTCAGATCCTCGCCCAAATCGAGCCCCTCCTGGGGCTGATAACGCCGTCCCACAGCCCAGCTGCCTGCACACGACTCCGGCATCCTGTAAGTCCCAGCCGTCGTCACACACGGTTCCCCACTGCTGGTTGTGAAGCACCTCGACTCTCCCAGCGCAGTGTTTGGAGCCATTCGCCAGTCGGACCTGAGCCAGTTCTGAGATGCCTGAGTCTGCAAACACCCCAAGGGAATAAACACTCAGGGAGGTTTCTGTGCATCTGATCTCCTGTCGCTGGGGAACGTAGCAATCTGACCGATCTCTGCACACGGCAACTGCCTGTCAAGGGCTCCTCACTGACCAGCCTAATCACTTGGGCAATGTTGAAGTTTGTCCACTCCCCTCCCAGCCAGCTCTCACCTAGTTATGCAGACTGGACGGCAGTCTGATCTACTGCTCCCACTAGAGCACTTATAAAGATCACCCCCCGCACTGCTGGCAGGAACCTCCTGGGGAGCAGATTTACACCCTCACTCCTGGCGCTGGTATTCGCTTCAGTGCGATACTGTGCAGTGCTGTGGGGCAGACGCTGGGATACGCATCTTGGTGACTGTGAGCTGAACACAGTCACCCATGTCATTAGTGGTTGCCTTAGCCTGACATCAGCATCGAATTTACATGTGTTGGCTCCATAACTCCCTGAAAACCTCACCCAGAGTCCATCCCCCCTTAGAACTGCCTGGAGCGCAGGGACGCCTGGCAGGAACCTGCTGCGCACCAGGCTGACAATGGTTCCGACCAGGGCAGAGGCAATGCACACTTCCTACAAGCAGATCGGCCCCCTCCTGAAGCAAACACCTGCCCCTGCGGTTCCTCCTGACTTGCCACGACTGACTTGGCAACATCGTTTTGTGGCAGCCATTGCTGGACTCATGTTTAGTGCTGCCAGCCCGCTACCAGTCTCAGATGAATGATGGCAGAGCTGGGCTGACAGTTGTGTCCTCACCCAGGGGCAGCAACTCTGCGATAGAGAGACTGGCGTGCTGATGCATTTTCAGAAGCCCTAACTTGTATCTGCCCCTTTACACCCTGGGACGCAGATCCTGGGCTAGGTTTAACGAACCCCTGACTGGACTGGCCAGAGGAATTGCTGCAATGCAGAAACATGGCTTAGCCTGATCTTCTCAGTGTGCCTGTGGGGAGCAATACAGACAGTCACACGTGGTGGAGGAGAGCCCCGTTAGAAGACTGGACCTTGAGGATGCACAGTCAGATGGCTGAACAAGCTAGAGGTGAGCAAGGTCTGTATGAGCTCTCCCCTGGCAGCTAGTGATGAGCTGGGGAAGGGAAAAGGCTTCAGGACCAGATTTTACAAGAACACACCCACTCTGCCTAGGTATCCAGCAGACAGAGCTGTTGTTGGTTGGTGCTGGGTTACAATCACTGTAGTACCTGAATGCAGGGGTAGTTAAACGTTGTCCCGATTGTGTGAGTAAAGGGCAGCAGAACTGTGCTTAGCCTGCCCGGACTGAGGGGGTCATCCACAACTGAACTGAACTCACTAACCAGGGGGCTCAGACACCAGACCCCTATCAAGAGTGAGAGGGGGTGGAGATGGATGTTCCTGCTGAGGGGTGTGGGCTCTGTGTAAAGCGTCTAGACATGGTTTAATCTGCCCCTCACCACTCTCCAAAGATAGAGTTAATTAAGGCTCCATTAGGAGTCTTTTTGGTTTCAGTGATCACTAGAGCTGAAATCACCTGCTGTGAGACAGTGTTTCTGCCCAGCCTGCTTCAGCACTGAGGTTTCCCCACTAGGAGCTGACAGTCACTGAGAGCTGGGTGGAGCCTCAAGAGAGCGACCTGCAGAGGTCACAGCAGAGAGGCCGGGAGCAGCAGAAGGTGAGGGTGAGCAGAGTGGTGAGTGGCTGGCAGGGCAGCTGCCACCAGAGTAAGTACCCAGACAGCCGAGTGACCCAGGCGCTCTCCTCCCTGTGAGTCCTGTGAACCAGCTGAAGCCCGTAGAAACCCAGCAACGTCCACCTACCCGTTGAGTAGGATCCAGGTCTTCGGGGTTCGAGTCCCTGGGGAGGTCAGGTCTTCAGGGTTCGAGTCCCCGGGGAGGTAAGCGATCGCCAGATATTGAGAGGTAGGGTTAGAGTCCCTGTTCCATCTCAATTGGGGTTAGAGGCCCCGGATTGGGATTAGAGGGCCCGGATTGGGGTTAGAGGCCCTGGAGTGGGGTTAGAGGCCCTACAGTCTAAATGGGACAATTTGGCAGTAAATGCCCGGGGGACGCCCCGTTGTCTCTGGTACTCAGAGATTGGAAGGAAATCTCTGGAACAACCGGTTTGACTAAATCTAAGATGAGAAATTTATGCCAAATTCAACGGCCTTCCTTTACTGCTCATTTGTCCCCGACTAAAGATTGGCCAAGCTGCGGAACCTTTTCTGCAGACAGGATGAATTCCTTGAGGGATATTTTGGTTGATCTTAGACCGGGACAAATGGATTATTTATTTGTATGGTGTAACTATAAACCAAAAGAAAAACTGCTTTCGGCCCCAGCTGGCTGTGAAAAAATATAGACGGAGGCAAACCAAAGGCAATACAAGTTACAAGTGCTGAGATTACATTTGCAAAGCTTAACTATCCAGTGAGATCCAACAGTCTGCCTTTGCGACCCTGGAGCTGGCGTGGTTTGGGGACGCTGAAGAAGCCACAGGCAGCCGGCCTGGACTGGAATCTCTGAAAGAGACGCCGCAGGAGATCCCAGGGTGTAAAAGAACAGCTCTCCCAAGAGTGGAAGCAAGTCAGAGATTCTGGACAAGCTGTTTACAGGATAATCTCCCGTCCACCTCCCCCCCTTCTCTGGACGTTATACAAAGACGTGGCCAGACTGGACGTACGTGTGTGAGTATGAAAGTGTGCCCACTCTCAGCCACAGTAAATCTGAGAACTGGAGAGGGGTTTAGCATTCCTTTCTCCAGCCCGGTTGACTGGGAAGCAGGACTGGGCAATAGAGAAGTTGGAGAAAAGGGAAGAGTTGTGTCCTTGATAACTAGAATTGAGCAATTAAGAGCATAAATCATGAACCAGGCAGCAACTCAAACCTACGCCCAGGGCAAGTTGCAAGCCTTGAGACAGGACTTCCAGGCAGAAAAGGAAGCACTGGCTAAGCAAGTACCGGTCCTTCAGGGACTTGTCAGAATTTAACCATTTGTGTTTGCATATGCTGTAACAGCAGTGTGTTTGCCACAAAAAAAATATTTGAATAGTTAAATGCCAATGGGCCATGCGTTTTTGCCCAGGTGGCAAGCCTCACGAGGGAGGACTCGGGTAGCCTTGTGAGTAAGAATGTTTAAGGGAAGAGACCAGGAAGGGGGGGGCTAGTTGAGAAGCCCACCCTCCTATCTAAATTGATAGTGGAACAAGCCGGTGCCCATGGAAGGGAGTTCAGCGAGAAAAGCAGGATCGGGCCCAAGCGGGCAGGCAACAGAGAGAGAGATTAGAAAACAGGTTGGAAACTTTAAGGGCATAGTGGAAGAAAAGGAGTAAGTAATTATAAGCATGGCGATTTCAAAACCCCAGGTCAATAATTGGAATGGTAAAATCTGAGTTGATTGGGTGTCATTTTGGGAGACAAGCAAGTGATTTAAGAAAAGAGAGTGAGAAGTTAACTCTGTAGTTGCTAGAGGGAATTAAGCAGTGAAACTTGGTAAGAATGTCTGTAAGTAATCCAGGCAAGAGGTTATTTATTTGACTATGAATAATTTAGTCGAATTTGCTGAAGAACACTCCTGCTGTGTACAATCTGTATTTTATAAGTTTGAGATGAATTGGTATTGTTTACAGTTGCAAAACTGAGAATACTTTTGCCAGACACAGGAAACTAGTGTTGTTTAAGGTATTTAGCATTTAATCCTTAAGGTGACTTAATGCTTTACAAGATTTAAAATGCTTTAAATAAAGACCAAAGGTTGTGGCTGCAGCAGGGTAGTCAAAGCCAGGAGAATAAAAGATTTAAACTTGTTTTTGGGTAACAAAATAGCAGATAAAAGATCTGGTAAAGAGAGAGAAGGACAATGCCCCTGGCTCTGTGTGGTCGAGCTGTCACTTTGCTGTGGGTGCATGGAGATTTTGTAAGCATAAAAGAAACAGTTACACCTTGTGTAGAAATCGATGTGGCTAGCGTTGTGGAAATTGAATTGTGGAGAGGATGTGCATTTTCCCCAGAACATGTGCAGTGTATACTGTAGCAGAGGTAAAAGAAATGCAAACCTGCCAATATAGGTTGTGTTGTCTCTTTCAGATCACTGGGTGTTTGAAAGCAGGAGTTAGAAGTAAAAGGCAATCAAAAGTCTGGGAAAGTTAATTGTGACTTCTTAAGTAAGAATCTTTAAGCTGTGGATAGCTTTGGATCTGAAAGCAAGCCAGAAAGCATCTGTATTAATGCAAATTATCTAACTAATAAGGTAAAAGCCACTGAAACCTGGGCTGCTTATAAAACAAATACAAGGAAATATGGGGTAATTCTTCTGTTTTGCCTGAAATCAACAAGAGTATGTGTATATAAAGGAAATATTTTAAGCAAATAATGTCTTTCAAATCATCAGAGAAAACGGATGCCAGCTGAACAGCATTCAACGTACCATGCATTTACTGGTACAATAGGAATTATTTTTGTGTTCTATGTCCTGTCTTGTGGTGTTTGTCTTGTGGTCAGAATTGTTGTGTTTAATATTTTCATAGGACAGTCTAGTTCAAAATTAAATAGAAGGTTAAATAAAAAAGCAGATACTTGTTTTATTCAACTTGGAATACAAAGTGTTTGGATAAATCAGAAAAAATGTGATATACTAAATATACATTTGCTTAAGTAAGAAAAAGAAACTTCATTAATCAAATCTTTTAATTGAAAAAAAAAAGTTGTTAAAATTTGCATATCAACAGTCTTTGGAAGCAAGGACATGGAAGGTTAACCCATTCCCCATATTGCACATGGGATCCTTCTGGCTACCTCAGATTTCTAGCCAGAGGGCTGGGGAGGGAGGAAAGCTATTGGACACCAGAGGTTGTACCGAGTGGACTCCTCAAAAGTGGGTGTGCTTGTCCTGGTTTGTTGCTCCAAAGCTCTGTAATAAAGTTATTTTACTGGAAGGGTGTACATGGCATACATTGAATAATAAGACTAATGTACTGTATAATGGCAATGTGTGTGTGTTCATTGTTGGGAAAAGGTGTATGAGTGAAGAGTGGAAGTTTCCTTTGTAGGTTAAAAGAAGCCAAGAAGGGGAGAAGGAAAAAGAACAAAACGAGTTAACTGGAAAAAAATAGCTAGCCAGCTCAGTCCAAAGATAAGATGCTGGCCCCATCCAAGGATACTGCCCACAGCTAAGACTTGGCTGACAGCCAAGAAAAGGGGGGCCTGAATGTGCCCAAGCAACTATGAGATCTGCAAAACACTGCCAGGCATTGATGAAATGTGTTAGGTTTCTTTTCTCACAGGTAAAGAAGCACTACTCAAAGACCGTAGCAGCCCTGCCATTCATTGAAACCAGGAGACTTAGTCTACGTAAAGTCCATCAACGAAAAACTGCTTTGACACACTGGTGATGTGCTAGTAACCTCTCCCCTGTATGATGCTAAACCACACTGTTTCAGAAAAAGAGAAGAAGGAACACTCGCACCAAAGTCCAGGAATTCCTGACTACAAAAAAACATTAAGAACTGACCCTGGTAAAGAAACAAAGAATTATACACTGGCAGGAAGAAACTTGTGGGACCCATGCTTAGGAATGTGGTATTGATTGGATTTTGGGGTTTATTCTACAGGCTGTGCCCTGTGTTTTGGATAAGTCCTTCAGCATGTATTGCCCTCCCTAATTGGATTTTAAATGACAAGTACCAAAGGCACCTTGTTGCCACTGCCCCTGCCATCTCCTCCATTACACTATTAACCCTGTAACACATCCAAATACAGACAATGGCATATATTTGATAAAACCAATGGCCAAGGCCTTCACACTTTAGTGATTTATTTAAAAATTGTTTGAAAAAAAATTTTTTTTAAGGTTCAGGATATCCCATATAAGCGAACAATTGAATGAAAAAGAATGGATCAGTGGAGATAAAAATACATGATATCATTACAAGTGAACCCCAAGAATCTGTAATTGAAATTAATGGGTTCTATAGTGAAGTAGATATGATGGCTGTTCCTGGAATTTGCACTTTGTTAAATGAGAGAGGCCCTTATTGGTATTTGGTCACCCAATTAGTGAATAATCAAACGAATACCCAAAGAGTTTGTTCTGCCACTGGAAATTTTACCTGCATAGAAATTATTCCAGTGACTAATAATGTTACCTGTACCTTATTGCAATACACCCCTTCTTATGCCATTAATATCAATGCCTCCCGGAAAATACATAAAGGTGTTCAACCAACAGATGTGGTATAGTACTACACCAAAGAGAGATGTATTAGGATATCGATGGACTGTGATTAACACTACACTAGGGACTGTTAAATTTTCATTGCCCTTATCCAGTTTCCAGATCACCTCTACATACCCAAATTGTTCAAAGGGGGCTGCTATTAGATTAGCACAACAGAGGGCTTGGTTATTTCCTCTAGAAAGAAGAGAGACTTGACCGGATCCCTGTGGGATGGGACCAATAGTACAGCAGCAGTTTGAAATATTTTTAAGAACCAAAAACATGATAAGAAATTGGGGCAACTAAAGAAGGCCACAAGCCTTATTTCTGGGGCACAGCTAACTCAGGTACAGGCTGGAATTGGTGAGTTACATGTTATCTCCACCCTTAGTTCTATGACCCAGAAGTTGCTGACAGAGATGGTACTGAATATCACTGAGGCTGGGAAGGCATTGCAGTGGGATCTAGCCTGTTCAGGCTTGGCCCACTGCCCTTACAGACACATCAGGAGTACCATCTGGTCTGTGGCCATGGAGACATACTTGGAGACTTTCTGGGTGAAAGTGTGGACGTTCTCAATGCTCCTTCCAAGCATATGGACCAGTTAGGGGAGGTGTGGGCTCCCACATACCGAATCCTGCCGGGTCCATGGGGAGGATGCATGTGGGATTGGGTAATTCACCGAGACATCTGGGAAATTAGACTAACGCCGGTGCCCTGGTGGACTTGGCAACCGCACAGAGAAAACTAAGGCAGATGGTTCTCCAGAACCGCTTGGCTCTAGATATCTTATTAGCCTCTCAGGGAGGAACATGTGCACTAATTGGGCAAGAATGCTGCGTATATGTTCCTGATGCTTATAACGCCACCTGGGACAGAGCAAACCACCTCATACAAGTAGCAAAGGACCATGGAGGGGAGCGGGTTGAATCCTGGTGGAGTAACCTGTTCATTTGGATTCCAAACATAGGTGGTTGGCTCCATAATGTACTCCGAAGCGCCGTTGTAATTATATGTGGCCTGCTAGCTTTGTATGTTATGATAAAGGTTGGATATTGGATGGGTACCAAGCTGTGTTCCGTCCAAAAGGAATCAACTCCAAGCTCACCACTCATAGCAGCTAGTTGTCCCAGGAGTCCCTCCAAGGCACTCCAGGGACAAAGGGGGGATTGTTAGGCCCAAAAATATGAAGTATAGAACATTGTTTGGCTAGCTTAGCCAAAGTTAGGCTAACAGTAGTTGCTGGGCCATTCCTGTCTCTCTGTGAAACCGAGGACATGCTTGCTTGAGCTGCAGAGAACAAGATAAGAGGGAGGGCCGCATTCTTGTACCAGAAGTGCTAGGAACAGTTTGTTTGGACATATGGAAACTTGCAGTCTCCACTCCCTGTTTCTGTTCTTCATCTGTTCTTAACTCCCTCCTTTCTCCTAGTTTCTGGTGCATGACAACAAAGCTGATAAGAAGTTGCTGAGGCATCACGAATTGTTTGTAGTGTCAAAGAAGATAGATGTGCATGAATATTAGAAGCTTTCTAACTAATAAAGTGGGGTTGGGTTGTTTTAACTATGACGCGACAGAACTGTCTATATAACCCTACTAGTTGTTAAAACTGGGGCTGGTTCTCTCTGGAGACGGGCCGCTCTCTATTGTTGTGTGCACTCCTCAATAAAGAGCTTGTGTTTGGACCTTGCTGGTGTTGCCTATCTCTCTGCGGTCAGACAACGAACTGTGCCATCTGGGTTCCAGTCCCTGACAATCCCCTTTCTGAATATTAGCTAAATCTGGAAAAGAAAAGTCAGTTTCTGCTTCCATGGCTCAGAAGTGTAAATCCTCCTATGTGCCTGGTACTGTATCTAAAGCTGCCCAGGTAGGTCCTAGTAGAGCCTCCCCTCCCTTACTTTTCATTTTAAATTCTAGTGGGATCTCCCTTGCTAGGCTTCAGATAGAGAGGTGCACTGTCCATTTAGTCCACCCAATTCTTTCTTTGGGGGAGAGCCCAGGGCTGGGGCAGCAGGAGGTGCACATGGGGGCCAGATCTGGGGCAGCAGGGGGTGCGGGTGTGTGGGGGGGAGAAGAGCCCAGGGCTGGGGCAGCAGGGGGGTGCAGGTGGGGGCCAGAGCTGAGGTGGCAGGGGGTGCAGGTGTGTGGGGGGGAGAAGAGCCCAGGGCTGGGGTGGCAGGAGATGCAGGTGGGGGGAGAGCCCAGGGCTGGGGCAGCAGGGGGGTGCAGGTGGGGGCCAGAGCTGGGGTGGCAGGGGGTGTGGGTGTGTGTGGGGGAGAAGAGCCCAGGGCTGGGGAAGCAGGGGGGTGCAGGTGGGGGCCAGAGCTGGGGCAGCAGGAGATGTAGGGGGGGGGGAAGAGCCCAGGGCTGGGGCAACACAGGGCTGCAGGGGGAGCCCAGGGCTGGGGTGGGGGGTGGCAAAAAACCTGGAGCTGGCTCTGTCCCTACCATTCACAGCAAGCTGCAGCATGAGGTTTCAGTTCCACACTCCTTCCCCCTCCCTTTCCTGTTAATTACAGCCAAGGGAATGCTGGGAAATATAGTTCTTTCCCTGCTCCAGGGCTGGCTCTATAGGCAGGGAGCTAACCAAGGAACTACAGCGCCCAGGGCCCCCTGTTGGTTCTCAGCTCCCAGGCTGGATTCTTGCGCCTCTGCAAATTTGCCGCCCCAAGCAACTGCTTGCTTTGCTGGTGCCTAGAGCCGGCCCTGCGTGTAGGACAGGACGTGAGGAAGAATTGCGTCTCCTGTGTCCTGCTCTTGGGGAAGTTACAACTTCAGGACTAATTCCCTGAAATGCAAATCCGCCAGAACACAGTGATTAGGGATCGAACTCTTGAGAAATTGGCCCTGGATTTTTAATTGGAGTGAGCGGATGCAGGCTCCATTGACAGCAAATCCAACCAGTAGGAGCTTTGACTTTGACTCCCTCAGGGAACAGATGGGCAGGATCCCCTGGGAGAATAACATGAAGGGCAAAGGGGTCCAGGAGAGCTGGCTGTATTTTAAAGAATCCTTATTGAGGTTGCAGGAACAAACCATCCCGATGTGTAGAAAGAATAGTAAATATGGCAGGCGACCAGCTTGGCTAAACAGTGAAATCCTTGCTGATCTTAAACGCAAAAAAGAGGCTTATAAGAAGTGGAAGATTGGACAAATGACCAGGGAGGAGTATAAAAATATTGCTCAGGCGTGCAGGAGTGAAATCAGGAAGGCCAAATCACACTTGGAGTTGCAGTTAGCAAGAGATGTTAAGAGTAACAAGAAGGGTTTCTTCAGGTATGTTAGCAACAAGAAGAAAATCAAGGAAAGTGTGGGCCCCTTACTGAATGAGGGAGGCAACCTAGTGACCGAGGATGTGGAAAAAGCTAATGTACTCAATGATTTTTTTGCCTCTGTCTTCACGCACAAGGTCAGCTCCCAGATTGCTGCACTGGGCAGTACAGCATGGGGAGAAGGTGACCAGCCCTCTGTGGAGAAAGAAGTGGTTCGGGACTATTTAGAAAAACTGGACGTGCACAAGTCCATGGGGCCGGATGCGCTGCATCCGAGGGTGCTAAAGGAGTTGGCGGGTGAGATTGCAGAGCCATTAGCCATTATTTTTGAAAACTCATGGCGATCGGGGGAGGTCCCAGATGACTGGAAAAAGGCTAATGTAGTGCCCATCTTTAAAAAAGGGAAGAAGGAGGATCCGGGGAACTACAGGCCAGTCAGCCTCACCTCAGTCCCTGGAAAAATTATGGAGCAGGTCCTCAAGGAATCAATTATGAAACATTTAGAGGAAAGGAAAGTGATCAGGAACAGTCAGCATGGATTCACGAAGGGGAAGTCGTGCCTGACTAACCTAATTGCCTTCTATGATGAGATAACTGGCTCTGTGGATGAGGGGAAAGCAGTGGATGTGTTATTTCTTGACTTTAGCAAAGCTTTTGATACTGTCTCCCACAGTATTCTTGCCACCAAGTTAAAGAAGTATGGGCTGGATGAATGGACTGTAAGGTGGATAGAAAGCTGGCTAGATCGTCGGGCTCAACGGGTAGTGATCAATGGCTCCATGTCTAGTTGGCAGCCGGTTTCAAGTGGAGTGCCCCAAGGGTCGGTCCTGGGGCCGGTTTTGTTTAATATCTTTATTAATGATCTGGAGGATGGTGTGGACTGCACTCTCAGCAAGTTTGCAGATGACACTAAACTAGGAGGCGTGGTAGATACACTAGAGGGTAGGGATCGGATACAGAGAGACCTAGACAAATTAGAGGATTGGGCAGAAAAAAACCTGATGAGGTTCAACAAGGACAAGTGCAGAGTCCTGCACTTAGGACGGAAGAATCCCATGCACTGCTACAGACTAGGGACCGAATGGCTAGGTAGCAGTTCTGCTGAAAAGGACCTAGGGGTCACAGTGGACGAGAAGCTGGATATGAGTCAACAGTGTGCTCTTGTTGCCAAGAAGGCTAACGGCATTTTGGGCTGTATAAGTAGGGGCATTGCCAGCAGATCGAGGAACGTGATCGTTCCCCTTTATTCGACATTGGTGAGGCCTCATCTGGAATACTGTGTCCAGTTTTGGGCCCCACACTACAAGAAGGATGTGGAAAAATTGGAAAGAGTCCAGCGGAGGGCAACAAAAATGATTAGGGGTCTGGAGCATATGACTTATGAGGAGAGGCTGAGAGAACTGGGATTGTTTAGTCTCCAGAAGAGAAGAATGAGGGGGGATTTGATAGCAGCCTTCAACTACCTGAAGGGGGGTTCCAAAGAGGATGGAGCTCGGCTGTTCTCAGTGGTGGCAGATGACAGAACAAGGAGCAATGGTCTCAAGTTGCGGTGGGGGAAGTCCAGGTTGGATATCAGGAAAAACTATTTCACTAGGAGGGTGGTGAAACACTGGAATGCGTTACCTAGGGAGGTGGTGGAGTCTCCTTCCTTGGAGGTTTTTAAGGCCCGGCTTGACAAAGCCCTGGCTGGGATGATTTAGCTGGGAATTGGTCCTGCTTTGAGCAGGGGGTTGGACTAGATGACCTCTTGAGGTCCCTTCCAACTCTGATATTCTATGATTCTATGATTCTATGAGCTGAAGTTACCCAGGTCCCCAATGTGCCGCAGAGGAGTCTGGCCCAGAGATAACTAGACACCAACTGGCAGAGGGCACAGGGATACCTAGAGTTATACGGGGATCCCCTGGGTGAGATGTATGCACAATAGCTCACCAAAGGGGTATGTGAGGTCTCTACCAAGAGGGAGCAGCCTGCTGGTCGACCTAACGGTGGCAAGATGTTTGGATGGGACATAGTTGACGAGAGATGTAAAATGTAGAATATCAGGCTCCAGAGGTGCTGAAGTGAAGCTTGTCACCTGCGCCATGGCAATCCCTTTGGCTGAGCCAATCAGCACATAGAACAAAGCACAGCCGTGGAGACAGGCTATAATCACTGTCTGGGCCCAGTGGGGGCCTGAGAATTTACAAAGACAAAGGACCCTCAGCACAAGTCTCAGAAGAGAGACCTCCTCTGGGAAGAGACAATGGTCTGTACCTAGAAAGAAAGAGGAGAGGGGACAAGAGCTCCCTTTCATCGAGGAGGCAGCTGACAGCGTTTGTCTCAGAAACAGGAGATCACAGCCAAGCCTGGAGTAAAACCCTGGAAGGACTGTGGGGTGAGCGTTGCTCTACCAGACAGAAAAGTGTCTTGTTCAATGAGTCTAGGCTCTAGTCAGTGTGGTGTGTGACATGGAACCATTTCTTTCCAACCCTTCTTCTTGATACCCCTCAAATCTCTACACTTTGTGAATCACTTGTCCTTGGTGTGACTATGAAGAGATTTAGGACTGTGCGTTGATTGGGGCAGAAATGGGAGGTGGAGCTGGTCACCTTGGGACCCTGTTCCTTTGGGTCTGTGTCTGCTGTGAATGCCCAGCAGGACAGGGACTGGGTACTGCAGGGCGACACTCAGAGGGCCAAGGGGTGAAGTGTGCCTATTGCCAACCTGGAGAGAGGTCGCCCCCCCCACCAAGGCCTAGAGGGCACGGCTTGTGTGGCCTGTGACCGAGGGAGTCAGGGAGCTGCCCCCAGGGGACACAGACAAGGCTTCCTCAATGGCACTGCACTGGAGCATTAGGGCCAGCATAACTACAAATGGAGAGCGCCCCCTACTGACACCCCTCTACTTGCATCACAGGCCCCCTAGCACCCCACTAGGGCACTGGGGCCAGCGCTGACCTCAAGAAGAGAACGTGAGCATTCCCTATTGAGCCCCCACACTGCTCCCTGCAGCACAGGCCCATAGAACCGCGCAGGGAAATTGGGGTCAGCATAGACTGAGAGGAGAGCGCTCCCTACTGGAACTGCCATATTGCTCCCTGAAGCACAGGCCCCAAGCACCATGCTGGGATCAGCACTGGGTGTGAAGGGACAATGCCGCGTAATGAGCTTCCCACCCTGCTCCCTGCAACACGCATGGTGGTAGATGCAGGTTACCTGAACACACAACACCAGCATCTTCTCCATGGTTACAGTCATTCTCTCCCCAAGGCAGAGCATTGCATTCGGAGAGGGCAGCTTCGGTTCCTGCGCAGTTGAGGTCATCCAGCCAGATATGGTCTGATCCTCGCCCAAATCGAGCCCCTCTTGGGGCCAATAACGCCGTCCCACAGCCCAGCTGCCTGCACACGACTCTGGCCTCAGTTAAATCCCAGTTGTCATGACACACGGTTCCCCACTGATTGTTGTGAAGCACCTCGACCCTCCCAGCGCAGCGATTCAGGCTGTTCACCAGTCGGAGCTGAGTTAGTTCTGGGATGCCAGCATCTGCAAACACCCCAAGGGGATAAACACTCAGGGATGGGCTAGAGGAAAGTAATATGGGACTTTCCCCCTATAGTTTGCTCTGGCTCCCTTTTAGTCCCAGTGTGGCAGACTGGCTGGCTCGGGGGGCTGGGAATGGGACACTGGGGGGTTCCTCTCTGGAGGTCACCAGCTCTGATCCAGCCCCAGGCATGGGGGAATGGCTGACTCGTGGGATGGAGAATGGGACACAGGGTCTTTCCCCGCAAGGGATGCTGGCTCCAGTACAGTCTGTGCGAGGGGGATGAGCTCATGCAGTACGTTGGGGAAAGGAGACCTGGAGCTTTTCCCCTGGAGGGCACCGGTTCCCATTTGGCCCCAGCTGAGGCAGGGGCAGTGCCTGGCATGGGGGGAACAGGCACTGGGCTTTCACGTCTGAGGCCCTGGGTCCAAGCTGGTAGTGAGTGGAAGTCGCAGCCATTGCAGCTCGGTGATGCCCAAAATGTGAAATGAGCTGCTGGGGTTAATTCCCCTCCATGACAGGACAGGTGTGTGCAGGCCAGGCCAGCCCTCAGTCTGAGTGGCTCCCACCCGAGGGGCAAAGGGCAAAACTGGTCAGGAGACCGAACTGCCCTTGCCCCTGCCTGGGCTCCCTCCCCATTTGTGGCCCGATGCCCCTGCCTGACCATGAGCCAACAGCAGCAACCTCACAGGGCTGTAGTTCTGCTCCCCCAAAGCCTCCACTGGCCCTGACTGGGGCTGACTCGGCCCCTCTATATTCCACAGCGTCCAGACAGACAGGGCCGGTCCCGTGCTGAACTGAGCACTGTCCTAGTGCTGAAGGTGCCACAGCAACCCAGCTCCTCGCACCCCACCCTCACCTCCCGCAGGCCCCAGCTAGCAACACGGCACCCCAGTGTAGGTACACAGCACCTCCACTTGCCCTTTGCAGGGGTGGAGCCACTCGCCAGCCACAGCCAGGGCTGAGCTGAAACAGTTCTAACAATAACTAAAGGCAAAAATAGCTGTCGGGGCAGATCCTATCCCAGGCTAAGTCTGGGGTCACCCCAGGCTGACGCGGCTCAGCCAGCCGCTGCCAGAGCCCAAATTTCAATCGGCCTTACTGGGCAAGGGTGAGCCCTTGAGATGCTGAATGGCTGGGGCATTTCCACAGGTACCCAACAGCCAGGATGCCCTGCGCTCTGTTCACTCTGCCACACAGCCCCTTTGTTAACAATTCACTGGTGGGGAAACTGAGGAAGTGATGGGCTGAGATCATGGGGTGAGTCTGGTGGAGGCAGGATTTGAACCCAGGTCTCCAGTCCTACACTTGAACGATTAGATTAAATAACCTTAACTCTTCCCTTCCTCACCCCAATTTATGAGAGAGCTGCACACTGCAGCATGCACTCCGCACATACGGACAGACCCCCGCATCCTCTAACTATGTTTGTATTTACCTGCCATGGGGAATCCTGTCATGGAAGCTGAAAGAAAGCAAAGAGATGAGGTAAGTCTCTGTCTCCATGGCTGGTCACCTTGGGGATCTCCAAACACTGGCTGATGTAAGCAGTGGTCTGAGTGAGCTTGTACGGGAAGATTCTGACAACCCAGTAAAGTGCCTGAAATCACTGTGGCTTATTGTTAAAAGCAAGCTGTAGATTGGCCATTCAGCAGTCTCAGCTTGACCAAGACAGGAGAGGGGGCGGGGGGAGTTTTGGGTGCCTCAGAAAGGGCAGCTTGACCCCACGTCCTTCCTAATAAGAATTGTGTTGAAGTTGCTGATACATGCATTTTTAAAAAGTAGGATGTGCCCAAGGAATGTCTATTGGGCTCTCAAGGCTGCAAACTCTGAAAAACCCCACACCTGGTTAATCAGTGATCAGAAAGAACCTCTGGCTTGATCATTGAAACTGCTTACTTAACAAGGTTTCTTTAAGGGACATGTCATTCTATTACTAATCTATAAATAAGGGGGAAAAAGCTTTAGATAGTTGGACTCGTTTAGGGACTCTTTTTGAACTTGCCCTCTGGATACATCTTGCGGTCCCCACCGGCAGATGGAAGATTTGGCCACCGGAAGCCTGCCGCTGTGTCACTCAAAAGCCACACTCAGCTTTGGTAATTATCAAGGGTTGGGGGTGTTTTACTAATCTTGTTGCGGACGTGTGTAAGTGCTTAAGACTAAGTAAAGTTTAGCTTTAAGTGAAAGCACTCTTGTGTTGTCCTGTTTGTGCCAGCCATCTATCGGTCGGACGGCCGTGTCTCTCCTGACACCACCTCGCCCAAAGTAAAAGTTACCAAGAGCTTTGGGTTGAAAGAACCCTGGGTAACAGAATTTGGAGGCCCCAGTGAGGAGTGGTAGAGAGGAAGGAGACGGATGGTACAAACAGTTTGTACTTTGTCCATTGCAATACGAGGTAAAAGACAGCAGGATGGGGTCGCTCCCTATAAGTTCCTGTGTCGCAGTTCGCGAGTTAATCTATGGATACATTCCGTTACTGGGACTCAGAACTCAGGCTGATTGCCTGCTCGTGTGGAGAAATTATGTCCAGAGACAGGGAAACAACTGGAAAGAATGAACAGTTGAACATGATGTTGGGAAACAGCTTGACAGATTTTTTACAAGAGTATGGGGGTAATGGACCCTGGAAGCCTGGTGTTTTCACTGGCCCCGGAGCCTTCCTGCAGCTTCACAAGCGATGGGACATCTGGGTTAGTGCAGGAAGGTGGGGAGGTCCAAATGTTAGGGCAAAGAAAAAGGCTGCTTTGCAGGGGTTGTGGATGGTTGCGACAACACTGGCTCAAGAGATAGATCGGTTAAAAGACCAGGTGCAGGAACTGGAAAGGATCAGAGCTGAAAAGGAAAGTGAAGTGATGAATTTGAAGGCAGAATCTGATGCTCTCAGAGCTACGTCTCTCACACAAGCAGCACAGATTGTAGGAATGCAGAAGCAGATATGTGACAGTGAGTGGGTCAGTAGTAAGTTGCAGGGGGAAGTGTCGGAGTTGAAACAGCAGACAACGGAGAGCAAAGCTGCAGTCAGAGCCTTTTGAAGGATTCACAGAGCAGAACCCAGACAGGCCACGGGGAATGCTGGAGACAGATTTGTGCCCTTAAGGCTCAGTTGGGAGAGCAAAGGGGGATCGTGGCAGCGATCAGAGGGAATTGTAGCTGGGAGGAAGACTTAGAATCAGAGGAGGATCCCAATGTATTCCCCCCTTATTGTAATTATGAGCTGACAGACCCTGGTGAGTTCACCCTGGATCCCATCGGGCAGTCTCCATATAGCCCCCTACGGGAATCATTGGAAGAGCTGCAAAGGCCTCCCCTCTGTCACAAAAAGGGGACCCCAGGGAGGAATAGAGGAGCAGGTGGAGACTAGAGCCTTTACCCCTGACCAGGTTAGGGCAGTAGGGAAATCAGTTGGCCCCCTGAATAGGAGCACAGCCTTGGGGTAGATGGTAAGAGTATCTGGCATGGCTGGATTCACTCCGGCTGATGTGGTAGCTATATGCAGGGAGTGTATGTCCCCCGAGGATTTTGCAGGGCTCCCTTATGATATCCAGATGCCCCCCTCCCCACCCCCCAGAGCAAATGATACAGAGAAGCATATAATTGGGCAGAGGGAAGTAATACACACCCTCTTCCCGGGAGAAAGCCCCACAGTTATATTTCACCAGGAGAAGCAACAGGCCAGGGAGAGAGTAGAAAGTTATGTAGCCAGAAAGAAATTGGCATGGAGACATTCTGGGCTGACAAATGTCATTAACCCAGACTTTGCAGCCCTCCCTTTCAAACAAGCTTTAATCCAAGGATTTCGTCCTTTAATTCGTATGGCCTTAGTGGGTATGGATCTGGCAGCAGTTCGAACAAGTGATATTGAGGATAGAGCAAAGCAGGCCTATGCGGTCCAAAAGGATATGTACCTCCTAAAAGGAAACCTGAGAAGGTGGCTGCTATAGCCCCTCCAGGTAGCATGCAGGAAAAGGAAAAAGGAGACAGGCCGCATAAGGGTCGAGGCAGAATCCCCGACCCATGGCGTGGGGAAATTTGGAAGAGGCTTTTAAAATATGAGCAAAAGGAAATTCTAGATCGGCTGCCTACTGCTGAACTTCTAGCGAAATTGGCAGAACGTGAACTGGCCGAGCATTGAGGAAAAAGCACCAGTGCATCACCGATTGCTGCCCTATAGGGAGGCCGGGCGCCCCAGGATCCCCCAGTTGTGGCACACTTCAATACCGATGAGTGGGTAGTGTGACCAGACAGCAAATGTGAAAAATCGGGACGGGGGTGGAGGGTAATAGGAGCCTATATAAGAAAAAGACCCAAAAATCGAGACTGTCCCTATAAAATCGGGACATCTGATCACCCTATGAGTGGGGGAGGTTCACGGTTTATGTAAAGTTTGCAGGAGGGGCGTTCGGACAAAATTTACTAGTGGACTCAGGTGCCACCTACTCCCTAATTAGTACCCAAAATAAGCACCTGTTTGGACCTCCGGCTGAAGTCAAAACCTACAGGGATTTAATGAGGCACAAAGCATCATCCCCTTCTGTAAAAAAAATCCCATATAGTGTGAGGACAAAGAAAAGCCAAGGGCAATTTGGCTTGATGGATTTGGGGGGAGAAGGTATTCTAGGAATAGATGCGCTGAGGGAATTGAGTGTTGGTTGATTGTGCTAACAGGGTTTTGTGGGAAATGCCTCCTGGCACCCCATGGGAGCCATGTGGAGATTTCAGCCAGCTATCGAATAGCAGCCCTTAAGGCATCTGAGGAACTGGAATGGCCTGCCTGGCCCCCAGCAGTTTTGGCAATTGCAGAGAAATACGGGGACGTGAGGGCCAAGAATAAAATGGAATGTGGTAAAATTAATGCAGAAATCCTAGTCACAGGCCCTGATCCTCCACCCCAGAAGCAGTATCAATATCCAAAGGAGGCGGAAACCAGCCTGAAGGAAACAATTGATGGGTTTTTAAGCCAAGGAGTTTTAGTAGAACAGCCCAGAACTAACAATGCTGCCCTATGGCCCATCCTTAAGAGTAATGGCAACACTTCGAGACTTGTGGTGGATTTTCGCCCCCTTAACCGGGTGACTCCACCTATGGCCCCCCCTAGTGGCTAAATATCAGGAGGTGATGGCTTCCATTGTAGGAGGGGCCCAGTGGTTTTCAGTTTTAGATTTGGCTAATGCTTTCTTTGCTATCTCCTTACACCGGGACAGCTACTATAAATTTGCTTTCACCTTTCAGGAAAAACAATTGTGTTTTGCCCGGGTCCCCATGTGAAGGAATAACGCACCTGTTATCTGCCATGCCCATGTAGCAAAAATGTGGGAGGGAATGCCTGAAAGGGACAGTGTGATTTCTTATGTGGATGATGTCCTGGTCTGTACACAGACCTAGGAGGAAAATGTAAAGGTATTGGACAGAGTGCTTCAAAAGATTCAGAAAACAGGGTTTAAAGTAAGCCCAAAGAAGGCCCAACTGTGCTCCCAGCAGATACACTATCTTGGGGTAACTCTGGGACAAGAAGGGCGCTCTCCTGACCAACAGGGTTGGTCCCTCCCCACTGCATGAATTGTTAAAAAAAGGGGCAGAAAGGACCTGGGACCCACAGCAGCCGGAAGCCATGACCCAGTTAAAACAAGCCTTGGCCCAAGCCCCAGCCCTATCATATCCCCGGGTAGGAGAACCGTTTGTATTACAACTGGCAACTTACAGACAAGGGAATGGGAGCTGTGTTAAGCCAGAACCATGGGACAGGTCTCCGACCTGTAGCTTATGCCTCCAAGACCGTGAGTGAGATAGAGAAGGGATTCACCCCATGTGAAAAGGAGGTCTTAGCACTCGTTTGGGCACTACAGCATTGGGAATACCTGGTGGGTTTGTCCCCTGTGTTACTAAAAACAACCCACTCCCCAGTGAAGTATGTACTCACTGGTAAAATCAACAATGGCCCCATATCTAGCCCTTGATTGGCAAAATGAACCCTTGCTTTGTTAAACAAAAATGTAGATATGGAAAAAAAACCCAGTACTTTCCCCAGTACCTTACAGCCTCCTGATAGAAGGGGAAGAGCACGAATGCTCATTACCTGAGCCACCGCCTTGGGAGCCATCGCTCTTCGAGGGAGGGGCTGTGCTGAGTGAGATGCGGAGAATAGCAGATGTTGTTTGGTTTGTGGACGGCTCTTGTTTTTACGAAAATGGCCATCCGCATGTGGGCTTCGCTGCTGTAAAAGTGCCCACGGGCGAAGGGCTGAGGGGACAGTGCACACCATATTCTGGCCAAGCAGCCAAAATTGTAGCTATAGCAGTAGCACTGGAAAATATCCCCGCCACTCATGAGGTAGCCATTTTCACAGACTCAGACTGGGTCCTCCGGTCCCTAGTGGATTCTGGGTTCCAGAATAAAAAAAGAGAGGGATGAGGTCTGCAGATGGGAAACCCATAGCCCATGCTGACAAACTGACATACGTGTGGGCATTGGCGGAGGCCCGGGATACTGTGGTACACATGGGAAAGGTCAGAGCACACAAGAAGGGGACTGAGGAGTCAAAATGAAATAATCGGGCAGATGAGGAAGCAAGGAGAGGGGCCAAAAACAATTGTGACAGCCAAAAAATGGGGAAGGTATTGCTCCTATAGCAGCAGCCAGAAAAAAAGACTCAGTTCAAATAGATGTAATAACCCTCCAAAGCCAGGATCCCAGCCTGACAGAGTTAGTGAAAAAGAAAAAGCATCGGGAGTGGAAAGTGTGGCAGAATGAATCAAAATCAATTCTGGCAACTAAACAAGGGGAACCAGAAGCAGTCTGCGTGGTTCCTGCAGCCTTAAGAACAAAAATAATTTCCCTAGCTCACGATCAGGGACACCTAGGAGTAAAGAAAACCTTAACCCGATTGCAGGCTGCTGGCTGGTGGCCACACACGAGCAACGACGTGGAGCAGTTTGTAAATAACTGTCTACCATGTGCCGCCAATAATGCTGATCCCAAAGTAATTAAAGGACCTCTAAGACATCAGAGAATAGAGGGACCATGGGCCCGACTGCAAATTAATTAAACCTGCTACCCATTAATTTCATTTGGTGCCCCCTAGTTCTTATATTATGGGAACAAGTAAATAAGCTTTCCTTATTCACTTTCTCCACATCACTCATGATTTTATAGACCTCTATCATATCCCCCCTTAGTTTCCTCTTTTCCAAACTGAAAAGTCCTAGCCTCTTTAATCTCTCCTCATATGGGACCCCTTCCAAACCCCTAATCATTTTAGTTGCCCTTCTCTGAACCTTTTCTAGTGCCACTATATCTTTTTTGAGATGAGGAGACCACATCTGTATGCAGTATTCAATATGTGGGCATACCATGGATTTATATAAGGGCAATAAGATATTCTCCGTCTTATTCTCTATCCCGTTTTTAATGATTCCAAACATCCTGTTTGCTTTTTTGACCACCGCTGCACACTGCGTGGAAGTCATCAGAGAACTATCTATGATGACGCCAAGATCTCTTTCCTGATTAGTTGTAGCTAAATTAGCCCCCATCATATTGTATGTATTGTGACAGAACCAGACCAGTGGGGTACAGGAGTCTGGTGGAGGGCAAATATACTGGTCACTGGATGAGTCGTTTTCTGTTCCCTGGGTGACCAGAGCAGGGGCTGCACTAGAGTAATCAGGAACCTGCAAGAACCAGTTAAGGCAGGCAGGCTAATTAGGGCACCTGGAGCCAATTAAGAAGAAGCTGCTAGAATCAATTAAGGCAGGCTAATCAGGGCACCTGGGTTTTAAAAGGAGCTCACTTCAGTTTGTGGTGCGAGTATGAGGAGCTGGGAGCAAGAGGCGCAAGGAGCTGAGAGTGAGAGGGTGTGCTGCTGGAGGACTGAGGAGCACAAGCATTATCAGACACCAGGAGGAAGGTCCGGTGGTGAGAATAAGGAAGGTGTTTGGAGGAGGCCATGGGGAAGTAGCCCAGGGAGTTGTAGCTGTCATGCAGCTGTTACAGGAGGCACTATAGACAGCTGCAGTCCACAGGGCCCTGGGCTGGAAACCGGAGTAGAGGGCGGGCCTGGGTTCCCCCCAAACCTCCCAATTGACCTGGACTGTGGGTTCTTCCAGAGGGGAAGGTCTCTGGGCTGTTCCCCAACCCACATGGTGAATCTCTGAGGCAAGAAAATCCGCCAATAAGCGCAGGACCCACCAAGATAGAGGAGGAACTTTGTCACACTGGTGTCAGCAGTGGGATCTTGGGGTGCACAGCGTGGCGGAAGGAGAGTGTTTAAAAAAAAAAAAAAGGGAGAGGGTTTATTTTTTTTCACCACAATGAATGACATAGTGCGGGCACTGATACAAGCTACGGCAGCCCAGCAGGAGGCTACCCGTGTCCAGGCAGCCGCCCAACAGGAGGCAGTGCGGCTGCAGCAAGAGACTAATCGCCTGCTGATGGACCAGGCCGCTCAAGACCGAGCTATGTTGCGGGAACTGGTAAACCAGGTAAAGTCCCTTACAGAGCTGAATCGCAGCCATGATGGGATGCGTCTCATACGGGCCAGCCGTTGGCTGCAGAAAATGACGCGGGAGGATAATGTAGAGGCCTACCTTCTGGCCTTTGAGAGGACAGCCCTATGGGAGGCCTGGCCTCAAGATCAATGGTCTGGCATCCTTGCCCCATTCCTGTGTGGGGAGGCCCAGAAGGCCTACCATGATCTGCCTGAAGAGGCTGCGGCAGACTACCCCCAGCTGAAAGCAGAGTTCCTGGCCAGATCTGGGGTAACGACAGCAGTGCGGGCCCAGCAGGATCACGGTTGGAGGTACCTGGAAGAAAAAACCCTGTGGTCCCAATTGTATGACCTCATCCATCTTGCACGAAAGTGGTTGCAAACAGAGTCCCGGAGTCTGGAAGAGATACTAGCGGTTCTGGTCATCGACCGATACATGAGAGGACTGCCACCAGACCTTCGTGCCTGGGTAAGCCAGAATGAACCCTCCACCTATGACGAGGTTGTCGCCCTGGTAGAGAGGCGAAGGACAGCGAGGGAGCTGACCCGACCAGTTAAGGAAGAGGCACCCCGGGTTAAACTAGCAGCACCAAGCCCTAAAGTTCGGGTGACTGGGCCACCAGAAGGGCCCAGCTGGAAAAAGAGAGAGGCTGAAGGCCCATCAGAGGCCACAAAGAGTCGGAGCACTGAGGGAGAAGAGGATCGTGATGTTAGACTGCCCAAACCAAGAGACCGGGGAACGCCTAGGGCTCCATACAGATGTTATGCCTGCGGGGAGTGGGGACACATAGCTGCACAGTGTCCCAATGCTGAGGAGCCTATGCAGTGTAACCTGGGGAACTGGGCAGATCCATGCTCCCTAATCCACCTTGTGGGGGTCTCACTAACCCCACATATGTATACCAGACCAGTGAAACTAAATGGGGTAGGGACCACGGCACTGGTTGATTCGGGGAGTGCTATCACGCTTATCTCAGGGAAGCTCGTGAAGCGTAGTCAGCTGCTGCAGGCTAAACGTACGGGGATAACATGTGTCCATGGGACAGTTAGTTACTACCCCACCATCCCAGTAAAAATCAAGATCCAAGGGAACACTACTGAGGTAGCAGCAGATGTAGTCCCTAAACTCCCATACCCGGTGCTCATAGGGAGGGACTTCCCAGGGTTTGGAAACTTACTCCCAGTAGGGGGATTGGAGAAAGATGGGGACCCTAAAATTGGTGAGGCATCCACAGCAGACTGTCAACCCCCAATCTTCTCTGAAATATCCCCAGATTTGTTCTCCACTCCCAGACAGGGTAGAAAGACAAAAAGGGAAAGAAGGGTAGCTAAGGCCTTGGGAACCCGAATACTGACCCAAAGCCAGAGGGTCGCTCTTGTAGGTAGGTGGACCCGCGTAGCTGAAAAGGAGGCCAAGCAGGAGGGAGAAGCATCTGAGTCTGACCCCCACCCTAATGCTTCTGAACCAGTAGAGGCAACAGAGACTGGGCCCCTAGATCTTGGGCAGATTAGCCCCAGGAGAGGAAATTTTGGACGGGACCAGGCAGAAGACCCAAGATATGACAACATTAGGAAGGAGGTGACTGAAATAGATGGGGTCCCCGTGGAAGGGAAAATCCAGGGACCAGGACCCTACTTCATAATGAAGAAGGATCTCTTATACCGGGTTGCACCAGTACAGGGGCAGAAGGTACAGCAGATCCTAGTACCTCAAAAACACCAGAACGCTGTATTAAGTCTTGCTCATAGTTATCTTTTTGGGGGGCATTTGGGGGTAGAGAAGACCCTGGCATGAGTCCTACGACGGTTCTTCTGGCCTGGAGTACATGAAGAAGTGCGGAGGTACTGTGCCTCCTGCCCGGAGTGTCAGCTGCACAGTCCCCGTCCCCACTTGAGGGCACCTTTAGTACCCCTTCCCATCATAGAGGTCCCCTTCGAGCGAATAGTCATGGACCTAGTGGGACCCCTGGAGAAGACAGCTCGGGGCCACCAATATATACTTGTTGTTTTGGATTATGCTACTTGCTACCCAGAAGCCGTCCCCCTGTGGAACAGGGCCTCTAAAACTATAGCCAAAGAGCTGGTGGGGATCTTTGCCCGAATGGGGCTACTGAAGGAGATATTAACCGACCAAGGAACCCCATTTATGTTGAAGCTAATGAAGGACCTCTGGACGCTGCTCCATATACATACCCTGAGAACTTCGGTCTACCATCCGCAGACTGATGGGTTGGTAGAAAGGTTTAACCGAACCCTCAAGGCTATGATAAGGAAGGTGGTAAGTCGGGATGGGAAGGATTGGGACACCCTACTACCCTACCTTATGTTCGCTATCCGGGAGGTACCACAGGCCTCAACTGGGTTTTCCCCCTTCGAGTTATTATACGGGCGTCACCCCCGTGGCATACTAGATATCGCCAAAGAGATCTGGGAAGAGGAACCCAATGAAGGGGAAAAATATAATAGAACATGTAATGCAGATGCGAGACCGGATAGCCCAGGTTACCCCTATTGTACGGGAATATTTGGAGAAGGCACAGGAGGCCCAGCGAACCCATTACAATCGCCAGGCAAAAGTGCGACAGTTCCAACCAGGGGATCGGGTTATGGTATTGGTACCCATGGCAGAAAGCAAGCTTCTGGCCCAATGGCAGGGGCCCTATGAGGTGGTTGAACCCGTGGGGGAAGTAACCTACAAGGTGTGGCAGCCAGGACGCAGAAAACAAGAACAGATTTATCATGTTAACCTTCTGAAACCCTGGCATGCACAAGAGGCATGCACAACGGTCCAAAAAGACCTAACCCAGGAAAACAAGCCTTCCAAACAGGTGAGAGTGTCTCCCGATTTAACACCAGACCAGAAGAATGAGGTGTCTGAGATGATCTTCCGGAACCAAGATGTGTTCTCGACAAAACCGGGTCGAACAACCGAGACATATCACCGCATCGTCACGAACTCTGGGGCCAGAGTAACAATGAGGCCCTATCGGGTGCCAGCGGCAAAAAGGGAGGAAATAAAAGCAGAAGTAAAAAAGATGCTGGAGTTGGGGATCATTGAAGAATCCCAGTCAGTGGTTCAGCCCAATCGTGCTGGTGCCCAAACCTGATGGCACCACAAGATTTTGCAATGACTTCCAGCGACTAAACGAAGTATCCCAGTTCGACGCATACCCCATACCTCGCATAGATGAGCTAGTGGACCGTCAGGGTAATGCCCGGTACTTAACTACCCTAGAGTTGACAAAGGGGTACTGGCAGATTCCCCTTGCAGAAGACGCAAAGGAAAAGACTGCGTTCTCTACACCAGAGGGTCTTTTTCAATATACTGTCCTCCCTTTTGAACTACATGGGGCCCCAGCTACCTTCCAGCGCCTCATGGACAAGCTATTACGCCCGCATAACAGTTATGCTGCTGCCTACTTGGACGATGTGATCATTCATACCCCAGACTGGGAAACCCACCTGGAGAAGGTGGAGGCAGTCCTCGATACCTTCAGGCGAGCTGGCCTTACAGCAAACCCTGCCAAGTGTGCTGTAGGGTTTACAGAGGCCAAATATCTTGGCTACATTGTGGGAAAAGGTCTGGTAAAACCCCAAGTGAACAAGTTACAGGCCATCCAAAATTGGCCCCGACCAAGTCGCAAGAAACAAGTCCGGGCGTTCCTAGGTGTGGTGGGGTATTACTGACGATTTATCCCCCACTTTGCCACAAGGGCAAGCCCCCTGACAGACCTAGTGAAAGCCCGTGGACCTGATCTGGTGAGATGGTCTGACGCAACAGAGGAAGCATTCACAGACCTAAGGACTGCCCTCTGCAGTAACCCCGTACTGATAGCCCCTGATTTCACCAAGGAGTTTATCCTGCAGACAGATGCATCGGAAGTAGGGTTGGGGGCCGTTCTATCACAGATGGTTGGAGAGGAGGAACACCCAATTCTATACCTCAGTCGGAAACTCCTTCCAAGGGAACAAAAATATGCAGTGGTGGAGAGAGAATGCCTCGCTGTAAAATGGGCCACGGAAACATTGCGCTACTACCTGCTCGGGCGCAGATTTGTCCTCGTGACCGACCATGCCCCTCTTCAACGGATGCAGCGGAACAAGGAGAAGAACACAGGGGTGACCGGATGGTTCTTATTCCTCCAACCTTTCCAGTTCCATGTGCAACACAGAGCAGGGATGCGTCATGGCAACGCTGATGGCTTGTCATGTGTGCACTGTCTGGCGTCCCAAGCTGCCCAACCCCTTGGCATTGAGCAGGAGGGAGGGATATGTGACAGACCCAGACCAGTGGGGTACAGGAGTCTGGTAGAGGGCAAATATACTGGTCACTGGATGAGTAGTTTTCTGTTCCCTGGGTGACCAGAGAAGGGGCTGCATTAGAGTAATCAGGAACCTGCTAGAACTAGTTAAGGCAGGCAGACTAATTAGGACACCTGGAGCCAATTAAGAAGAAGCTGCTAGAATCAATTAAGGCAGGCTAATCAAAGCACCTGGGTTTTAAAAGGAGCTCACTTCAGTTTGTGGTGCGAGTGTGAGGAGCTGGGAGCAAGAGGCGCAAGGAGCTGAGAGTGAGAGGGTGTGCTGCTGGAGGACTGAGGAGCATAAGCATTATCAGACACCAGGAGGAAGGTCCTGTGGTGAGAATAAGGAAGGTGTTTGGAGGAGGCCATGGGGAAGTAGCCCAGGGAGTTGTAGCTGTCATGCAGCTGTTACAGGAGGCACTATAGACAGCTGCAGTCCACAGGGCCCTGGGCTGGAACCCGGAGTAGAGGGTGGGCCCGGGTTCCCCCCAAACCTCCCAATTGACCTGGACTGTGGGTTCTTCCAGAGGGGAAGGTCTCTGGGCTGTTCCCCAACCCACATGGTGAATCTCTGAGGCAAGAAAATCCGCCAATAAGCGCAGGACCCAGCAAGATAGAGGAGGAACTTTGTCACAATATAGTTAGAGTTATTTTTCCCAATGTGCATTACTTTACATTTATCCACATTGAATTTCATTTGCCATTTTGTTGCCCAATCACTTAGTTTTGTGAGATCTTTTTGAAGTTCTTCATAAGACCAAAGCAGACTAACTTCTTGAGCAGTTTAGTAACATCTGCAAACTTTGCCACCTCACTATTTACCCCTTTCTCCAGACCATTTATGAATAAGTTGAATAGGATTGGTCCTAGGACTGACCCTTGGGGAACACCACTAGTTACCCCTCTCCATTCTGAAAAATTACCATGTATTCCTACCCTTTGTTCCCTGTCTTTTAACCAGCTCTCAATCCATGAAAGGATCGTCCCTCTTATCCCATGACAACTTAATTTACGTAAGAACCTTTCATGAGGGACCTTGTCAAAGGCTTTCTGAAAATCTAAGTACACTATGTCCACTGGATCCCCCTTGTCTATATGTTTGTTGACCCCTTTAAAGAACTCTCATAGATTAGTAAAACACGATTTCCCTTACAGAAACCATGTTGACTTTTGCCCAACAATTTATGTTCTTCTATGTCTCTGACAATTTTTATTCATTACTATTGTTTCAACTAATTTGCCCGGTAGTGATGTTAGACTTTCCGGTCTGTAATTGCCGGGATCACCTCTAGAGCCCTTTTTAAATATTGGCGTTACATTTGCTATCTTCCAGTCATTGGGTACAGAAGCTGATTTAAAGGACAGGTTAGAAACCATAGTTAATAGTTCCACAATTTCACATCTGAGTTCTTTCAGAACTCTTGGATGAATGCCATCTGGTCCTGGTGACTTGTTACTGTTAAGTTTATCAATTAATTCCAAAACCTCCTCTAGTGACCAGACCACATCTGGGACAGGAGCATGACACACCCTGCTCCCCCCAGGTCTGGCCATGCCTAGCGCTCTTCTCAGTGTGTGTGTGTGTGTGTGGCGGGGAGGCGGCACATTTACAGTGTGTGACCTTCCCAGTGTGTGTGTGTGCGCATATGCGGGGGCAGTTACAGCATGTGAACTCCACCTGCCTGTCCAGTGTATGAGGGGGTTGTTACCATAGTTACCCTAGTCCTCTTTCACTGGGCGTTAACTCGAATTAGGAACCTTCAGTTCGTGCCAGCAGTGTCCACACAGCTCAGTCCGAGTGCAGCTCTTTAATGCACTCTGCAATTCACACCCCCGCAGCTGGCTCTGTGCGCAGTGTAGACACGGCCCCTGACTGGGGAGTGTGCATCCTTCCAAAAATGGGAGAAATTGGGTTTGAAAATAGGAGCACTAGAATTCGAGCAAGAAGCCAGGATCATGGGTGAGCTGGTAATCGGTTTGCATTTCACTGATGCTAATAAGTTCACAATGAATCAATGTAATACGTTCATTCTAGTGAACGAATTCTTCACCAGACTCGGGGTCCCAGCAGTGCTGCTCTCAGACCAAGGGAGAAACTTTGAATGCAAAGTGTTTCTGCAGCTTTGTGAGATTCCAGGAGCTCCACAAACCTGCCCCAGCCCTGCACACCCAGAACAGTCTCATAGGATGATAGAAAGTTTCAGTCTGACTTGGGGTTTTCACAGATTCATAGATTCCTAGGCCAAAAGGGACCACTGTGATCATCTACTCTGAGTCCTGTATAGCACAGGCCAGAGACCTGCCCTGAAATCATTCCTAGAATGTTTAGAAAAACATCCAATCTTGAGTTAAAAGGTGTCAAAAATGATGAAGAATCGACAACGATCCTTGGTAAATGCCTCAATCCAGCCTGAATTTGTCTAGCTTCAGCTCCAGCCATTGGATCCTGTTCCCCCTTTCTCTGCTAGATTGAAGAGCCCATTATGAAATACTTGTTCCCCGTGTAGATACTGACAGACTGTGACCAAGTCACCCCTTAACCTTCTCTTTGTTAAGCTAAACAGATTAAGTAGGTTTTCTAGTCCTTTACTCATTCTCATGGCTCTTCTCTGAGCCCTCTCCAACTCATCAACATCTTTCTTGAACTGGGGACACCAGAACTGGACACAGGATTCCAGCATTGATCACACCACTGCCAAATGCGGAGGTAAAATAAACTATCTGCTCCTACTAGAGATTCCCCTGTTTGTGCATCACAGGATAACAGCAGCTCTTTTGGCCACAGTGTCTCACTGGGAGCTTGTGTTCAGCTGATTATCCACCGTGACCCCCAAATCTTCTTCAGAGGCACTGCGTCCCAGGAGAGAGTTCACCATGTAAGTATGGCCCATGTTCTTGGTCTCTAGATTTATACATTTGCATGTCGCTGTATTAAAATGCATATTGTTTGCTTGCACCCAGTTTACCAAGCATCCAGATCTCTCAACCTGTCCTCTTCATTATTTACACTCCCCCAACTGTGTCATCTGCAAACTTTCTCACTGATGAGCTCTTCTTTCAGTGTCCAGCGACAGAGCCATCGTCTCTCTAGTTGGGCTTACAAAGTGGATTGCTGGCCCTCTGGAAATGCTGGTGGATGCTGAGAGGGAGCTGAGATTTTAATATTAACTTGTCCTTCTCCCACAGGTTCTGTCAGTGTCGGCCTGAGTCTGAGAAGGGCTGTGTCTGGGGACAGCACAGTTCATGGCTGACTGTGAGACCAGTGGCTGTCTCTGGTCGTGTGTTGTACAGCACCAAGCACAGCGGCAGTGCTGAGGGGCACCCAGCTGGAAGTGATGAGACCAGGGCTCCGTTCCCAACAGCTGCTATCACATCCCCTCTCTGTGCCCCTATTGCCCCTCTCTATCCTCTCCATTTAGATAGATCTCTTCGGGGCAGAGACTGCCTGTCGCCCTGCCAGTGCAGAGCCCAGCACCACAGGGCCTTGAGCTCGGCATACAGTGCTGCTGTAACATGAATTCTTGTGTTTGCACCATAAATAATAGTTAATGATATTTAATAAAAAGCAACAAAGAGTCCTGTGGCATCTTATAGATTAACAGATGTATTGGAGCATAAGCTTTCGTGGGTCTAATCACTAGACCCCGCTCCCCTTCCCATGGCAGCAGTAGACCCCAGGAGTCCTGGCTCCCAGTCCCTCTGCTCTATCCACTAGATCCCACTCCACTTTCCAAGGAAGGAATACGCCCCAGTAGTTCTGGCTCCCAGGACACAGCTATGCCGTGTCTGATGGGTGGGGCTGGAGAATCGCAGGGTGCCCCCAGGGCTATGCAAAGCCAGAGCAAAGGGAAAAGGCCACTCACCCCAAAGCCAGACCAGGAGGATGGGGATCTTTGTCTTCCCAGCTCCAGCGCAGGCAGCTGAGCTCCTGCCAAGGGGGTGCCCAGCTGGGAGCAGGAGGCACCCGGGAAACCCCATGTTCATAGCACACTCCTTGTGGGGCAGCGTGGCCAGGGGTTAGGGCAGGCGATCGTCCTTGTGAGAGAGGCAGGCTGAGCTCCGTGGGATGGTCATAGGCTGGGAGGCTGGGGAGATGGGGCAGGCACCCAAGGGGGCAGGGACCCAAGGGACCGGGGGTGTGACAGGCCTCTCACTGCAGAGACCCCTCCCTCCGTGCCCCCCCCCCGATGTGATCCAGTGGGTTCATGCGACTGAGCCCACAGAGGAGAAGTGACCTGCGCTGTGGCTTTATTTCTATCACTGGATTGTGAAATACATGTTCCTGAAACATGCTGAGCAAACAAACCCTGTTATATCCTTGGGGTCAACAGTTTTAGAAAGTATCAGAGGGGCAGCCATGTTAGTCTGGATCTGTAAAAAGCAACAGAGGGTCCTGTGGCACCTTTAAGACTAACAGATGTATTGGAGCATAAGCTTTCGTGGGTGAATACCCACTTCATCTGACGCATGTAACGGAAATTTCCAGAGGCAGGTATAAATATACAGGCAAGAATCAGTCTGGAGATAACGAAGTTAGTTCAATCAGGGAGGGTGAGGTCCTCTGCTAGCAGGGCCGGCTCCAGGGTTTTTGCCGCCCCAAGCGGCGCAAAAAAAAAAAAAAAAGCTGCGATCACGATCTGCAGCGGCAATTTGTCGGGAGCTCCTTCGCTCCGAGCGGGAGTGAGGGGCCATCCGCCGAATTGCCGCCGAATAGTTGGACGTGCCGCCCCTCTCCAGAGTGGCCGCCCCAAGCACCTGCTTGGCAAGCTGGTGCCTGGAGCCGGCCCTGTCTGATAGCAGTTGAGGTGTGAACACCAAGGAAGGAGAAACTGCTTCTGTAGTTGGATAGCCATTCACAGTCTTTTTTTAATCCTGATCTGATGGTGTCAAATTTGCAAATGAACTGGAGCTCAGCAGTTTCTCTTTGGAGTCTGGTCCTGAAGTTTTTTTGCTGTAAGATGGCTACCTTTACATCTGCTATTGTGTGGCCAGGGAGGTTGAAGTGTTCTCCTACAGGTTTTTGTATATTGCCATTCCTGATATCTGACTTGTGTCCATTTATCCTCTTGTGTAGTGACTGTCCAGTTTGGCCAATGTACATAGTAGAGGGGCATTGCTGGCACATGATGGCATATATAACATTGGTGGACATGCAGGTGAATGAACCGGTGATGTTGTAGCTGATCTGGTTAGGTCCTGTGATGGTGTTGCTGGTGTAGATATGTGGGCAGAGTTGGCATTGAGGTTTGTTGCATGGATTGGTTCCTGAGTTAGAGTTGCTATGGTGTGGTGCGTGGTTGCTGGTGAGAATATGCTTAAGGTTGGCGGGTTGTCTGTGGGCAAGGACTGGCCTGCCTCCCAAGGTCTGTGAAAGCGAGGGATCATTGTCCAGGATGGGTTGTAGATCACTGATGATGCATTGGAGAGGTTTAAGCTGGGGACTGTAGGTGATGGCCAGTGGAGTTCTGTTGGTTTCTTTCTTGGGCTTGTCTTGTAGCAGGAGGCTTCTGGGTACACGTCTGGCTCTGTTGATTTGTTTCCTTATTTCCTTGTGTGGATATCGTAGTTTTGAGAATGCTTGGTGAAGATCTTGTAGGTGTTGGTCTCTGTCTGAGGGGTTGGAGCAGATGCAGTTGTACCTCAGCGCCCACATATCTACATCAGTCACTACATAAGAGGATAAATGGACACAAGTCAGATATCAGGAATGGCAGGGGACGGGAGGCAGAAGAGGCAGGGCGGAGCCTCGGGCAGGGGGGAGGGGCCAGGGGCTAGCCTCCCCTAAGGACACATTCACCCGCCACCCCTGCATGTGCCTCCCAGGAAACCCACTTCACGGGTATTATCCCAGCCAATTCTTTGAAGTGCTTAACAGTCCCCCAAGGTTTACATTAGTCACGTCTCCTCGAAAAGTTATACAGTTTTACACCAACACAAAACAATTGCATTGGAATACAATGGACCCCAAAGGTATTCAAATTCTTTCAGTAAGGTTTAATTTACTTCAGGCAGGTTTGTCCAGAATATTATCCTTTGTTACAAGCCCATCCAATCGTTATTTTGTTCACCAATTAGGCCTAATTTCTGACACACCAATTTTGGTCCATTGATTTCCAGTCCCTACCCTTCCCTTATTCATCAGTGACACTGCTAACGCAGTTCTTTGGTAGCATCTGTAGCCCTTTTATTTGAACTAATCCTGCCTTTGTCTCCTTTTCATACCCCTTCTATCAACTTTCATTGTTACAGGTTATTGTAACAGTTTAGGAACATTCACCTACTTCCCACAGTTAAGCTCACAAGCAGGGTAAATCTGTAGTTCCCAATGTGACAGATCAGGTAAATCCCTGCAATATATTTAAGAACATAAGAACCGCCATACTGGGTCAGACCAATGGTCCGTCTAGCCCAGTATCCTGTCTTCTGACAGTGGCTCGTGCCAGGTGCTTCAGAGGGAATGAACAGAACAGGACAATTTATTGAGTGATCCATCCTCTGTTGTCCAGTCCCAGCTTCTGGAAGACAGCAGTTTAGGGAACCCAGAGCATGGGGTTGCATCCTGGACCATCTTGGCCAATAGCCATCCATGGACCTATTCTCCATGAACTGATCTAATTATTTTTTTAACCCACTTATACTTTTGGCCTTCACAGCATCCCCTGGCAATGAGTTCCACAGGTTGACTGTACGTTGTGTGAAGAAGTATTTCCTTTTGTTTGTTTTAAACCTTCTGCCTATTAATTTCATTGGGTAACCCCCTTGATTCTTGTGTTAAATAACAATTCCTTACTCACTTTCTCCACATCAATCATGATTTTATAGACCTTTATCATATCCCCCCTTGGCTGTCTTTTTTCAAAGCTGAACAGTCCCAGTCTTTTTAATTTCTCTTTATATGGAAGCTGTCCCATGCCCCTAATCATTTTTGTTGCCCTTCTGTGTACCTTTTCCAATTCTAATATATCTTTTTTGAGATGGGGCAACTAGAACTACACACAGTATTGAAGGTGTGGGCATACCATGGATTTCTATAGTGGGATTATGATATTTGCTGTCTTATTATTAATCCCTTTCCTAATGATTCCTAACATCGTTCAGTCGTTGCAGTGTTTGTTTCGCTGGCTTCCTGCTTCTGATGTACTTAACAAAATAATTGCTGTTACATGTACTACAACCACCGCTGCTCCCCACTGCTGTACATAAATCTATCTGGATGTCTTGAGTGATCCGCTACCTTTGCACCCAGTGGGCAATTCACCATCTGGGTCTCTCAATCATCTCAAACCCAACACATCTGCTTCTGTATTTCTAATCATCTCTAATAAGTGAAACCCCCATCACTACTACCTGTCTCTTCCTAATAACTGGGGTCCCCACCCCCAGAGTGGTAACCTTAGTGCAAGAGGACACCTTAACATCATCTAGAAGGAGGGTCCCAACTATGGGATTGTTTCCCTCTGCTCCAGTTTGATCTTCTCCTTCCCTGAGACTTTCATCCTCCTCAACAGCAGAGTGTCAGACTGGGCGTGGGACCATTCTACTGTGTCCCTCAAAGTCTCCCCTGTGTGCCTCTCTGTCTCCCTTATCTCCGCCAGTTCAGCCAGTCTGGTCTCAAGATCCTGTACTCAACCTCTGAGGGCCATGCGTGGCTTGCACCAAATGCACGCAGATGCCACCCCCACCACGAGGCAGGTAACTGTACAGGCTGCATTCAGTGCAATAAACTGGATAGCTTCCACTCTGCTGCTGGACGTCTGCCTGCATTATTTTTAGTCCTGAAGGGTTTATTTGTTAGGTGTTTGGGGGCGGGGGGTTATTGGCCCGAGTGTAGAGTATCTGCCTCTCACACTCCCTCTCTAAACGCCTATTTGCTGCTCAGCACCCAGCCTCCAAAACAGCCCACACTAGAAACTGCAAGCAAGCACAGGGCAAGCAAACAAGCCTACAACAAACAAACTAACACACAACAAACTCTCCCCAAGGATCACATAGTCTCTCCTTGCCCTGGAGAACTCCCTCACAAAACTCCCCTGTTTGCTGCTACTGTTCACTAGCTCCTCTGTCACTTAGGAGCTGGCCATGCAGGTGAGAGCCTCCTTAGGAAGCTCTCAGCCTAGCATAGCAATTACTTCATTAAATATCTTTGGAGTCCGTTGTATGAAATGCAAAGGTTACATAGCGTTGTGGGCCTGGATGATGAAAGGACACATTGAATTATGTGGCAGACAAGAATGGTTATTTGAAACAATACGTGTGAAGTGGATTTCCTGGGAAATATCTACAGGGAGGCGAAAGCAAATTCCTTCCCCCCAGGTTATGCTAAAACCCAGCCAGGGCCCATTGTCTGCTGATCACCTGTTCCTGGAGTCTGGAGATCAGAAGCCCAAGCCCAAGGAAAGAGTGACTCATTCATGGAGGTCTTTGTTCTGAACCGAGGCTGTTATGAACTTATAACCACAGGAAAACCCCTTTGTGCGGTTAGAAGGACTGACTCCTCCCACAGCCCCTGCTGGAACGGGGGCTGATCTCTGGTGAGCTTGTTAGCTTAACAAGTGCTGGGTGGTACCTTATAACTGCGGCAGTTACGCTGTTTATTGTCTCTAAAGAGAAAGCAAAGCGCAGGTGCTGGACTGCTCAGGCAGTCTGGCTTGTTCGGGATATCACAGTGTAGGTAGGTAACTGCAGCCTGGAAAACCCACTGGCAGTAGCTATTTACCGGTCATTGATTCTTAAGCACCCTTAATGGCTTCCACTTAATATGTTTATGTCAATAATACAAGTTTATATCTTATTCTCCTAACTCCAGACATAGGAATAATACATGCAAACAAATAGGATGAACTCACTGAGTAGCTCATAAGTTTTGTAATGATACCTTACAAGAGACCTTTTGCATAAAGCATATTCCAGTTACATCATATTCACATTCATAAGCATGTTTTTATAAAGCGTATGGAGTGCAACGTCACAGGAGGAAAAGGGGGAAATACACAGAAGGAAGGGTGCCCTCTGTGGCCAGGAGTGGGGTGCCTGCCGGGACATGGACAAAAGACCGTGGGCCTGGGTATCAGTGCAGAATCTGTGGCCATCTCTGTATCTGCGTAAGGGTAATAATCGCGAGTGTTCATGTAGTGGGGAGGCTGTGAGTCAGGATCGAGGGACGTTGTCAGAGCTATGGGCGGGAGCCCAGGGCTGGAATAGCAGGGAGCTATGAGTCGGGATTGAGGGACATCAGCAGAATTGAAGCCCAAGGCTGAGGGGACAGACAGTCCTGCACTCCAGACCCCTCTGAGGCAGGGACAGCATCAGGATCCGTCCCCCATACTGCGTGAGCCCATCTTGCGACCCATCCCCACCCCAACATAGTCTCAGGGGTGGCTGTCTCTGACCCTCAGGCAGCCCTTGTCTAGCGCTAGGGGAAGGCAGCAGTCTCAGGGATGATCTCTGAGGGCCGCCCCAGCCGTCTCACGCTGCAGACTGGGCCCAGATCCCCCTGCTCCTGCCATGGCCCAGCCTGGGGGTGGCTCTCAGAGAGCGTCATCTGCTCTGCCAGCCAGGAGTCTCATTGTCAGGATCCTAAGCGGGGGTCTCTGCTGCTGTTGGGCCTGCTGCTCCCTGAGGCGTAGGATGGGGTCCCTGGGGTTGTCAGCTCCTCCAGGTGCACGAGGCCTGCAAAGCAGGGGGACAGAGAAACCCACCAGAGCTCAGAGTCCCTGGAGCCTGTGCCACTGGGCATACACAGGTGCTTTGTGCCCATGACCCTCCAACCCCAGGGCAGGGCCATATGGACGAGGCATCCACACACTGGGACCATGGGCACAAACACAGCTGGCCAGCACAGGTGCAGGGACCCTGCTGCGGCCAGCAGAGGGAGCGCAACCTGCATGGGAGCAGTAGGCTGTTACCCCAGAGAGTGGTGCAGTGAATGGGCACTGAGACTCCCCCTCCAGTAGCTGGGGAGAGACAAGGGGGAAACTGTCAGGAGCAGAGGGGCCCGTGCACCCCAAAGCTTCCCAGCCCAACAGTGCCTGCAGGAAAGTGGTGCCGGGCGGGGCAGAGTCCAGAGCAGTTAGAGCCAGACGCAGCAGTGACATGTGCTGGGACCCAGGGGAACGGGGGAGGCCCAGGCCGGCTGCCCATCGGCTGCTCTGCCCTGCTCCTAACCCTGTGCTGCAGGGAGCTGGGGGGCTCAGTAAGGGGTGCTCTGACCTCACAATCAGTGCTGACCCCAATGCTCCACCCCCACTGTCCTCCATCCTGCACTCTCTCTGGGGGAAAGACTCCATCCTCTGCCCCCCACAGCATCAGTGTCTGGGAGCTCCCTCCCCATTTCCAGCAGAGCCATATAGACCCTACCCCCGGCCCATCCCTTCTGGCTTGAGGGACGATGGGAGTGGGGGAGCTGAGCCCTAGGACTGTGAACCCTGTGGCCTGCACCACACAGGAGCTTGGGCAGTAACAGCTCCCCCACAGGCAGACCTGCCCCTGCCTCCCTGCCCCAGCCCCATCAGCCTTTGAGCTCTCAGGGAGCAGGAGCCACCCATGGGCTAGAGGCTGCCCAGGGATCAAACCCCTCCTGCCATGTTGAGCTCCAGGGGGGGCGTGTCCCACTCAGGGGCCAGTTGACTGCTCTGCCCCCAGAAACTCCCTGCTGTAGGGTCACCCAAGGGGCCCCTATGGAGGTGTCCCCCTGGGCTGGTTCATGGGGGAGCCCCTATCAGACCCAAACCGCCTGCTCAGCCAGAGGAGGAACCGAAACCAACTGTGGAGACTCCAGCCAGTATCTGAAGGGGAAGGAGCCGGGGAGCTGGGCTGGTGCCTTGGGGCTGGGGACAAAGTCACGGGATGATGAGCTGCCTCCAAGGTCACCCCTCCCCACTCCCGATCACGAGACGCCACTCCCCTCCCAGAGCTGGGGATATATCAGTAATGGACGGTGTGTGTGGATGCTGACCCTACTGTGTGAGGGCAACCCTGCCCCATGGTGTGTGACAGGGAGCAGAGCCCAGGCCCTGCTTGTCCCACTCTCCTGGCCTGGCAGCTCCCCAGCCCTGCCTCTCTCCCCTGGCACTGCATGTTCAGCATCAGGACAGGGTCTGACTTGGGACTCGGGCCTTATCCCCTGCCACTCAGGGCGTCCATGGCCCACCACAGCCCAGCTGCCTGCACAGCACGGCCACATCACCTCTGGCAAAGCAAACACAGCTGCTGGGACGCCTGTTCCGGGGCTGGGCGGGGAGACCCCAGGGGCTGCAGGGACTGAAGGCCCAGCTCAGCGCGAGGCATTGCCAGCAAGTGCAGAACAGGGCAGAATGGGTTTTCCCGAGACACTAACCCTGGGCCCTTCTCCCGCACCTCCCTCCTGCCACATGCTGCACAGACAGGTCACTGAGCCCCAGGAAATGGCGCCGCATCAGTGCCCCTGCTTTACAGAGGGAAACTGAGGCATAAAGACAGGACCTGACTTACCCCAGGTCACACAGTGAGTCTTGTGCAGAGCAGGAATTAGAACCTCCCCCCACCCATTCTAACCGCTAGACCCCACCGCTCCCAGAGCTAGGGATGGGGGGTCAGGAACAGGGTCCTATGAGGTTGGCCCCAGCCCCCGGCTGGATTTAAGGGAATTTCCCTTCACACCCAAAGTGCCAGCTCAGCCTAGGAGGAGGAAGCGAAACAGCTGTGGAGACTGTGGCAGAGTCAAGGGGTCGGAGCTGCCTCTGAGGCCATCCTGTATCCCCTGACATTGTAACCAGGAGACCCCACTCCCCTCCCAGGAGTCCTGGCTCTCAGCCCCCCCTGCTCTAACCACTAGACCTTACTCCCCTCCCGGAGTGGGGCTAGAACCCAGGAGTCCTGGCTTCCAGCCCCCCCACTTTCCCCCGCGGGGGTCACTAGCAGTGACAATGTCTCTTTTCTTCACTTGTTGGCTGGTCTCACTACTTCTGCACTGTGCCCTGCTACTAGCATGACAATATTTTCCCTAAGAGAAAATGGGACAGCGCACAGGGCCTGCCCGAGCCCTTCCTGCCTCCCGCCTGCGCCAGCCTGAGGTTCCCCTCTGTACATCCTGTGCAGGGCCGGCCTGAGCCCCCCTGCCACCCACCCACGCAGGGCCACCTGAGATTCCCCTCCCACCCTGCGCAGGGCTGGCCTGAGCCCCTCTGCTGCCTGCCCGCATGGGGCAGCCTGAGGCCCCCCCTCACACCACTGTGCACGGGGCCAGCCTGCTCCTCGTTCCTGGGCAATGCCCCATGTTCCTGCCGGTGATCTGGCATATTGGCCTGGGGGGCGGGGGGAGCAAAGGGGATGAAAACAGCTGTCATGGAGCCCCAGGATCAGGGCTACGCCCCCAGCTTTGGAACTGTGCCTTGGAGGAACCCTTCAGTGTGCCAGCCCCAGAGGGGTCCCACTCGTCCGTCAGCCTCACCACCACTGAGACTGAGCCTCTGGGCTGCAGCCTCCTTCTCCTCCCCGCGAGCTCTGCCCAGAGCGTCCAGCTGAGGGACTGCCAGGGAGTCCCCGGGCGATGCTCTGGAACTGCTCCCCACAAAGCCAGTCAGGACTTTGGGGAGCCTCCTCTCCCTCGGAGCAGACTGTCTTCTGGGCAAGAAGCTCACACGGCTTCACCTTCTGGGTCTGCCCTTGGAGCATTCAGCATATGCCCCTCCGTGCGCTTCCCACAGCGAATCCGCCCCGGCGGGGTCCTGGGGAAGCCAAAGCGTTCTGCACCCCCCACTTCGCAGTCAGACGTGACTCTCAGCCAGCCAGTAAAACAGAGGTTTATTAGATGACAGGAACACGGTCTAAAACAGAGCTTGTAGGTACAGCGGCGAACAGGACCCCTCTGCCGGGTCCATTCTGGGGCCCAGCAACCCCAGCTAGCTCCAAACTCCCACCCCCGTCCAGCCCCTCCTTCTCTGGGCTTTGTCTTTTTTCCGGCCAGGAGGTCACCTGATCCCTTTGTCTCCAACACCTTCAGTTGGCACCTTTGCAGAGGAGGGGCCCAGGCCATCAGTTGCTAGGAGACAGAGTGTCGGACATTTATGTACCCTGGCCCTTTGCTCCGCAGCAACCATACACCCTTATCCCACCCCCTAGATACTTAAGAACTGCATAGGGGAAACTGAGGAAAACATTAAGAACAGTCCCACTTCGTCACAGGGATACCTGGGAGAGCCTTGTCGCCCTTGCAGGGATTCCTGCACCTCAGCCGGGATTGACAGTGACTCCCGGTGGCATTTTCAGAGCAGTCGGGTTTGTTAGGCTCTGGCACGCAGCACAGGGAGTCCTTGGGGCAGTGTAGAGAGAGGAAGGGTCCAGAGGAGCTCGTTCTGGTCAACCCCGAGCCCAGCCGAGCCGGAGCGAACCCCATTTTCAGGCTCTGTCTCTCTCTGTCTGACTGCCTTGTTCAGTTCCCAGGTGCAAGAGCTCTTCCTCCAGAAGCCAAGACTTATCCCCCCACCTCTCCGTTCTTTGTTCTCCTGCTGGGGTCTGTGCCCAGCTTTCCTGCTGAGAGCATCAATGCAGGAGTCATTGGCACTGCCACGTTGTCTCTTTGGTCCCCTGGCTGATCTACGATTCTATTCATTCCTGCACACACACACGGTGCCAAGTCGAATGCCTTACAGAAATCTAGAGAAACAAGGTGGGTGAGGGAATATCTTTCATTGGCCCAGCTTCAGTTGGTGAGAGAGACAAGCTTTGGAGCTCACACAGAGCTCTTCTTCAGGTCTGGGCTCGGTGTGGTTGGAAAGCTTGTCTCTCTCACCAAGAGAAGTTGGTCCAATAAAAGACATTTCCTCACCCACCTTGTCTCTCTCGTATCCTGGGATCGACGTGGCTGCAACTACACTGCATACAAAAATGGCAGCTGTCTAAGCAGAGCACATAAGGGCTATGCCCTTAAGCAACCAAACCTCTCATCTCATCAGAATAAGACACCAAGTGAGTCTGACTAGAACTCACTGGTCACAGAGTGCCCACAGTGCTGTAGTTGGTGGGGGGGATCAGAGTGAGCAGAGGGGCTCTCACAGCGACGTATACACCTCAGCCTGCAGCACAGTGCCCTAGCACCACGCTGGGGCATTGGGGTCAGCATTGACTCTGAGAGAGGGCAGCCCCCTCCTGTGGTCCCTGTCACGGAGTGTGGGGGGACACCAGGCCCTGCACCCCCGGCTTCCTGCGATTCACCATGACTCTCAGCCAGCCAGTAAAGCAGAAGGTTTATTTAGATGACAGGAACACAGTCCAAGACAGGTCTTGAATAGGGTTACCATACATCCGGTTTTTCCCGGACATGTCCGGCTTTTCGGCACTCAAACCCCCGTCCGGGGGGAATTGCCAAAAAGCCGAACATGTCCGGGAAAAATACCTTCCGGGCACTTCCCCTCCCGCAGTGGCTCTGCTCCTCCCCTGACTCTTCGGCTCTGTTTAAGAGCCGAGCGCTACGGGCTTTGGGCAGCCCCCATGCCTCCGGACCCTGCGCCGCCGGAGCCCGGGAGGGGAAGTGCCCAGCTGGGGGCGCAGGGTCCGGAGGCAAGGGGGCTGCCCGAAGCCCAAGCACTACCGGCTTCACGGTTTGCCGGGCAGCCTCCAGACCCTGTGCCCCCGGCTGGGCGCTTCCCCTCCCAGGCTCCAGCTGCGCTGGGGAAGCGCCCGGCCGGGGGCGCAGAGTCTGGGGGCTGCCCGGCAAACCGTGAAGCCGGTAGTGCTCGGGCAGCTCTTTTCGCTGGGAGTGGGAGGGGGGAGGGGGCGGGGTTGGGGCAGGGTTGGGGCAGGGCTGGGGGGTGGGAAATGGGCGGGTCCAGGGGGCCTCTTTTTTTATTTGTTAACTATGGTAACCCTAGTCTTGAAGGCACAGACAACAGGATCCCCCCACAGTTAGGTCCCTCTTGGGGTCCCAGGGCCCCACAGCCCCCTTGGGAGGTCAGAGCCCTGTCTGCCTCCCAGCCATTCTACCAGCCAGCTCCTGAAACTCTCTCTCCAGCCTTTGTTCAGTTTACCGGGCAAAGGTGTCACCTGACCTCTAATCCCTTCCTAGGTTCTCATGTTACATGCTCAGGTACTCTCCCTCGGTCAGTCTCCCCTACCCCAATGCAGACTATCCTAGCCACACTCCCCTGTCAGCATTCAAAGACCACAGTAAGAACAGTCCCAGTTCATCACATCTTTCCCCCCTTTGAGACCGAACTAAGCGGGGTCACTTTAGCCAGTGACCCGGGGAAGTTCGAACCTACCCATGTTTCCATGGATGCTCCAACATCCCTCCCATTCCTTGGTGAGAATTACACTGGGCCCTTTCAGTTTCACGCCCCCCCTTAGGTCGGGTGTGCTTGATGACACTTGTAGTTCGCATGTGGGAGCGTTTATGAGGCCTGTGCCTTTTTCCCACCCCAATACCCTTGGGGTGCCAACTGGGCTGGGGTCTTCTCCCAGCGTTTCAGTCTGGAGGTCGGTGATTCAGGCTCTCTTGGTTCAGAGCCCCCCTTTTTACCCTGGCCGCCCTTTGGAAAGGCTCCTCTATGTTGGGCAAGGGTCCTAAAGCCATTTTCCCCTTGTCCCAGGCCTTCCTCACCCTCTGACAGGGGTCACAGGATTGGCAGTACCGTCGGACCGTAATAAAGACCCCAGGCCAGTAAAAGTTTTGTAGCAGCCTCTGCTGGGTACGCCAGGTTCCCTGGTACCCTGAGAGGGGGGTGTCATGGGCCAGGCACAGCAGCTGGCGGCGATACTTCTGGGGTACTACCAGCTGCCTCCTGATCCCCCCGACTTAATTTTTCCTGGGGGAGCTCATTTTTGGTACAGGAACCCTTTCTCCCACAGGAACCTTTTCTGGACATCTCTCCCCATGGTCTGTACCGCACTGAGGTCGGCCAGGTCCCTTATCTTCCACAAGGAGGGATCTTTCTGCAACTCGGCCTGGAACTCAGCAGCTGGGACAGGGATGGCCACCTGCTCTTTCTCGCCAGCTGGGTTTCTACCCAGTCAACCCTTTGTGGGTTCGGTCTGCTTAGTCTGTTCCTGAGTCTGGGGCACTGGGACCGTATGTGGCCTCTTTGGCCACAGTGATAGCAGCCCATGTCCCGTGGGTCCCCTCGAGTGGGTCGGATGGCCCTGATGCTGGATGTTCCCCTTTGGTGGGGGTTTTCTGTATTTCCCCGCTGGGAGATCCCATGGTGACTCTCTCGCTGCGTTGTGGTGGGCCTGTTCCTTTGGGACTCCTCCCTGTTATCCCCTGCCCGACTGTTCACAAACTCGTCGGCCAGCTGGCCTGCATGCTGCGGGTTCTCTGGCTTTTGGTCCATCAACCATCGCCTCAGGTCAGATGGGCACTGCTCATACACGTGCTCCAGTACGAATAGGTCAAGCTGGTCCTCTTTAGTTTGGGCCCCAGCTGTCCACTTGCGGGCATACCCCTGCGTCCGGTTGGCTAGTTGTAGGTATGTGACCTCACGGGTTTTACGCTGACTCCGGAACCTTTGCCGGTACATCTCAGGGGTCAGCCCAAACTCGCGGAGCAGGGCCTTTTGGAACAGTTCATAGTCCCCTGTCTCCACCCCTTTTAGTCGGCTGTACACCTCCCTGGCTGTGGAGTCCAGTGAGAGGATGAGAAACTGGAGGCTATCTGCAGGGTCAACCTGGAGGAGCTCGCAGGTATTCTCAAAGGCCATCAGGAAGGTATCCATGTCCTCCCCCTCCTTACGCTGGGCCAGGAAGCACTTATCAAAGCTCTTTGCAGTCTTGGGTCCCCCCTTGCTCACCGCAGCCGGGGCCCCACTGCTCCTCAGCCTGGCCAGTTCCAGCTCATGCTGACGTTGGTCCCGCTTATGCTGACGTTGTTTCTCCTCCTGCTGACGTTTCTCCTTCTCTTCCTGCTCATGCTGACGTTGTTTCTCCTTCTCTTCCCGTGCCTGCTTCAGTTCTTGCTGCCTTAACTTGAGCTCTTTCAGTCTCAGCTCCCTGTCATATTCCAGTTGCATCCACTTCTGGGACGGGGAGCTCCGCCGGGACGATCCCCTGCTGGCCGCCGGGGTCAGGGTGCCCTTGGTATTTGCTGGGCTTCCCCCAACCCCTCCCCTAGGCATAGGTAGGCAGGGTCTCGGGATGTCCTCGGCAGCAATCTGACCCCTCCCAGCCATGTCAGGCCCCCGGGCCCACACTGCATCCGCCGGGCGGCTTCTCTCAGGGACAGGGCTCGGTTCATCCAAGCGATCCCTCTCCTCCAGCTGGGCAATGAGCTGTTCTTTGGTGGACCTCCCAATGCGCAGCCCCCTCTGCCTGCACAGCTCCACCAGGTCGCTCTTAAGGCGTTTAGCATACATCCTCCTGCTGGCCACTCGCCGGCCTGTGCTCTCCGCTTTCCACCGTTCCAGGGAGACCCCAAGTGTGCCAGCCCTTCTTCAGGTCACCACCTCTCTGCCAGGGTCGAGCTGCAGACTCTTCCGCCCCAGGACTGCTCGCTGCAATCCCCCGGGGGACCCTGTTATTGCAACAGTCCTTCTCACTGGTCACACACTCCCAGGGGTTAATCGCCCCCTGAACCGTCTCTCTCTGACTCTTCAGCCCACCTGGTTCCTGTTGATCCCCCTTCGTTTTACTGCTCCCCAGTCACTTACTGCAGGAAGCGCCGTCCACGGGGTGCAGTAGATCCCACCACTGCCACCAGTTGTCACGGAGTGTGGGGGGACACCAGGCCCTGCACTCCCACTTCCTGCAATTCACCATGACTCTCAGCCAGCCAGTAAAGCAGAAGGTTTATTTAGATGACAGGAACACAGTCCAAGACAGGTCTTGCAGGCACAGACAACAGGATCCCCCCCCCCCAAGTTAGGTCCATCTTGGGGTCCCAGGGCCCCACAACCCCCTTGGGAGGTTAGAGTCCTGTCTGCCTCCCAGCCATTCCACCAGCCAGCTCCTGAAACTCTCTCTCCAGCCTTTGTTCAGTTTCCCGGGCAAAGGTGTCACCTGGCCTCTAACCCCTTCCTGGGTTCTCATGTTATATGCTCAGGTATTCTCCATCGGTCAGTCTCCCATCCCCCAATGCAGACTATCCTAGCCACACTCCCCTGTCAGCATTCAAAGCCCACAGTAAGAACAGTCCCAGTTCCTCACGGTCCCCAAACTGCTCCCTGCAGCAAGGCCCTTAGACACGACCTGGGGCTTTGTGGTAACGCAGGAGTCTGCAGGGAGAGCAGCCTCCACTGAGTCCCAGCACAGCATTTTGCATCAGGGTCAGAACTCACTGTGAGGGGAGAGCACCCCAATGAGTCCCCGAACTGCTTCTCACAGCACTCACAAGGGCATGACGAAGGAGGGTTACCTGAGCACACAATACCGGCATCTTCTCCGTGGTGACAGTTATGGTCTCCCCAAGGCTTAGCCCTGCATTCGGAGAGGGCAGCTTCAGTCCCTGTGCAGGTAACCTCATCCAGCCAAATTGGCCCAGATCCTTGTCCAAATCGACCCCTCCTGGGGCTGATAACGCCGTCCCACAGCCCAGCTGCCTGCACACGAATCCAGCAGCAGTTATGTCCCAGCTGTCATCACACACGGTTCCCCACTGGTGGTTGTGAAGCACCTCGACTCTCCCAGCGCAGCGACTCGGGCTGTTCACCAGTCGGAGCTGAGTTAGTTCTGGGATGCCTGAGTCTGCAAATACCCCAAGGGAATAAACGCTCAGGGATGGGCTAGAGGAAAGGAATATGGGGCTTTTCCCCTATCCTTTACTCTGGCTCCCTTTCAGTCCCAGTGTGGCAGACTGGCTGGCTTAGGGGGGCTGGGAATGGGACACTGGGGGGGTTCCTCTCTGGACATCACCAGCTCTGATCCAGCCCCATGCCTACGGGAATGGCTGACTCATGGGATGGAGAATGGGACACAGGGTCTTTCCCCCCGGTACAGTCTGTGCAAGGGGGATGAGCTAGGGTGACCAGATCACCAAAGACAAATATCGGGACGCGGGGGGGGGGGGGGGGGTGTGTGACGTGGGGGGGAGCGTGGCGGGGGGCGGGGCCAAAAAAAAAAAAAACACACCTTCCTCCGCAAGTGCTGGAGGGAGGCCCGGGAGACTCAGGGGAAGCGCGGGGCCGGGGTAGTGAGAGTTCGGCCTGGTCCCTTGCAGGCAGGACTCAGTTGGGTGGTAGGGCGAGGAGGGGGGCGGCCCGCGGGGCCAGGCGGTGGCTGTTGTTGTCCCCCCGGCCAGCGGGACTCGGGAGCAGCCGCTGCTGCAGCTCCCACTGCCGCGGGGGCAGGAAGCGGCCATGGCGCTCCGCGGCTGCGGCTCTGGCGCCCCCGAACCCCCCGAGCCGGGGCCTGCTGCAGGGACCCAGCAGCGCGCACGCTGGGCCCAGCCCCTGGCCAGTGTCTGGGCTGCTGCCCAGCTGGTGCTATCCTGCGGCGGCCCCGGAGTGGGGGCAGCAGGCCCCAGCCCCCCCGTCCCGCAGGGGAACGAACGGGGCTGGGCTGCCGATGCCTCCACCCCGGGGCCGCCGCGGGATAGCACCAGCTGGGCAGCCCAGACGTGCCTAGCCAGGGGCTGGGCCCAGCGTACGCGCTGCTGCAGGCCCCGGCTCGGGGGGTTCGGGGGCGCCAGAGCCGCCGAGCGCCATGGCCGCTTCCTCCCCCGTCGCCTGGCCCCGCGGGCCGCCCCCCTCCTCTCCCAACCACCCGAGTCCTGCCTGCTCGGGGCCAGGCCGGACTGTTACTCACCCCGGCCCCGCGCTGCCTCTGAGTCTCCCGGGCCTCCCTCCAGCGCTTGCGGAGGGCGGGGGAATGGTGAGCCCGGGGAAGAGGCGGGGATTCGGGGAGGGAGCCAATCGGGGGAGGAGGGGGCGGAGTCGGGGCGGGGGGGGGGGGGCGCGAGCACTTCCGGGCTCGAGGCTCGGGGCATTTCCTTGTTTGTCCGGTTGTCCCGACCGCACGTCGGTCGGGACGCGGGACAAACAAGGAAATATCGGGACGGTCCCGATAAAATCGGGACGTCTGGTCACCCTAGGATGAGCTGACGCAGTACGCTGGAGGAAGGAGACCTGGAGCTTTTCCCCTGGAGGGCACCGGTTCCCGTTTGGCCCCAGCTCAGGCAGGGGCAGTGGCTGGTGTGGGGGGAACAGGCACTGGGCTTTCACATCTGGGGCCCTGGGTCCAAACTGGTAGTGAGTGGAAGTCGCAGCCATTGAAGCTCTCTGATGCCCAAAATGTGAAATGAGCTGCTGGGGTTAATTCCCCTCCGTGACAGGACCGACAGGTGAACAGCCCGAGTCGCTGCGCTGGGAGAGTCGAGGTGCTTCACAACCAGCAGTGGGGAACCGTGTGTGATGACAGCTGGGACATAACTGCTGCTGGAGTCGTGTGCAGGCCAGGCCAGCCCTCAGTCTGAGTGGTTCCCAGCCGAGGGGCAAAGGACAAAACTCGTCAGGAGACTGAACTGCCCTTTACCCCTGCCTGGGCTCCCTCCCCGTCTGCGCCCCGATGACCCTGCCTGACTGGAGCCAACAGCAGCAGCCTCGCGGGGCTGTAGTTCTGCTCCCCAAAGACTCCACTGGGGCTGACTCGGCTCCTCTATATTCCACAGTGCCCGGACAGACAGGGCCGGCCCTGGGCTGAACTGAGCACCCTCCTGTGGTGACAGCACCTTGGCAGCTCAGCTCCTGGCACCCAACCCCCACCTCTGACAGGCCCCAGCTAGCATGAGGGTGCCCCAGTGTAGGTACACAGCGCCTCCATTTGCCAGTTGCAGGGGTGGGGCCACTCACTAGCCACAGCCAGGGCTAAGCTGAAAAAGCTCTAACAATAACTAAAGGGAAAAATATCTATTGGGGCAGATCATACCCCAGGGTAAATCTGGGGTCACCCCAGACTGACGCGGCTCAGCCAGCCACTGCCAGAGCCCAAATTTCAATCAGCCTTACTGGGCGAGGGTGAGCCCTTGAGAGGCTGGATGGCTGGGGCATTTCCACAGGTACCCAACAGCCAGGATGCCCTACGCTGTGCTCATTCTGCCACACAGCACCTTTGTTAACAATTCACTGGTGGGGAAACTGAGGCACATAGTGAGGAAATGATGGGCTGAGACCAGGGGGTGAGTCTGGCAGAGGCAGGATTTGAACCCAGGTCTCCAGTCCTACACTTGAATAACTAGATTAAATAACCTTAATTCTGCCCTTCCTCCCCCCAATTTTTGAGATAGCTGCACACTGCAACATGCACCCCACATATATGGACAGACTCTGCACCCTCTGCCTATGTTTGTATTTACCTGCCATGGGGAATCCTGTCATGGAAGCTGAAAGAAAGCAAAGACATGAGGTAAGTCTCTGTCTCCATGGCTGGACACCTTGGGGATCTCCAAACACTGGCTGATGTAAGCAGTGGCCTGAGTGAGCTCTCCCCTGCCATCTCTTGATGCACTGAGAGAAAAGACTTGGCTGCATGTTGTATTTCAGTGACCTCTCTACTGCCTCTCAGGGAGGTGGATTGACCCTCCTGTCGGCGTCGGTCGCATCTACACTTAAGCACTGTAGCTGCAGAGCTGCCACTGTAATGTTTCCAGTGCAGAAGAGCCCTAAGTAGCTAAAGACAAGACCTGGTGAGTGACATCAGAACCAGTGATACTGCACCAGCCCTTCCAAACCAAGCCACCTGCTTTCACATTGCCTGCATCTCTGAAGGACCCCCACTCCCTGCTCCCCTCAGGCCTAGTTGCCCCCCAACCTGGAGTGTGACATCCCCACACGCTGTGTAATGGAGTGCTAAACTGTATTATACCACTCAGCCACTAGGTAGCGATGTGTGTAAAATACCTTTTTAAAAGCTAACCTCAGCAGTACCGGGCCTAGGTCAGAAGGGCCCGATCCCCATGCTGGCTGAGTCGGCCAGGAAAGCTGCCCCTGCTCCACCCCTGCCCTGCCTCTTCCCACCCCTGCTCCGCCCCAGTCCTGCCCCCACTTAGTCACACATTACCACAACAGGAAAAGGCACAACACCACATTGAAAGTATGCGCAAATGGTGTGAGCCGAGTGTAAGGTTAAAAAAATCAGACAACTCTTGATGCCCAAAAGATTGCTGGAGTCAGAGAAGCAGCACTGGCGTCTTGTTCTTGAACGTCTCTTATCTATCGTTGAATATCTATCAACAAACAATCTTGCTTTTAGAGGAAGCGTTGAGAAATTATTCCAGCCCCAAAATGGCAATTTTCTGGGCCTCGTACAACTGCTGGGAAAATTTGACACAGTGATGAGTGAACATCTCCGAAGAGTAACTAAAAATGAAATACATGACCATTATTTGGGACCAAGAATTCAAAATGAACTGATCATGCTAATGAGTGATAAAGTGAAAGACAAAATTGTTTCATTGGTTACTTTGGCAAACTATTTTGCCGTAATTCTAGATTGCACTCCGGACATAAGTCATCAAGAACAGATGTCGTTAGTAGTGAGATTTTTCGACATTAGTGATTCAGCACAGATTACAGTTAAGGAATCGTTTATCACATTTTTAGAAGTAGAGGACACTACAGGTTTTGGACTTCTTCAAGCTCTCCTTAATGAACTAAAACGAATGGGATTGTCCGTAATGAACATTAGAGGACAAGGCTATGATAATGGTGCCAATATGAGAGGATGCATTTCTGGCGTGCAAGCTAGATTGCTGGCAGAAAATCCTCGAGTCTTTTTTGTTCCGTGTGCATGCCACAGCCTTAATTTGATTTTGTGTGATATGGCCAAGTCTTCTGTAGAAACTATTTCTTGTTTTGGTTTGCTGCAACGCATTTACGAGCTCTTTTCAGCTTCCACTCAACGATGGCAAATATTCAAAGCACATGTCAATGGTATTACCCTTAAGCCTCTATTTGAGACACGCTGGGAAAGCAGAATAGAAAGTGCAAAAACATTGCGATATCAATCTGAGGAAGTTTACGAAGCACTGGTTGCTCTTTTGGAAGAAGCCAGAGATCCAAAAGCTAAAAGTGAAACACAGTCATTGGCCTCTAAAATATCCAGCGTCAAGTTTCTAACGTCTGTGGTAATCTGGTATGACATTCTTGTTAAAATCTCAAGTGTAAGCAAAATAATGCAGCTTGATTCAACACTTCCCTTACAAAACAACACACGAGACTTTTTAGTGAAATACAGAGAAAACGGATTCAAAGAAGCACAGGTTACAGCAAGAGAGCTTGCACAGGCACTCGGCGTAGAACCAACATTTCCATGTCCGAACGTGACATGAGTTTCAAGGAAAAACGGCAAGTGGAAGATGAAGGAGCAGATGAGCCAATGGACAATCCAGAAAATTTTTTAATGTTGTGATGGATAAAGCAATATCTGCCATTGATGAAAGGTTTAATACCTTACGAGCGCACCATGAACAGTTTGGATTTTGGTATGACAGAACTAAATTCAACGAAATAGGAAAACAAGAGCAGCAAATGACAAAGTGCAAGAACTGAGAGAGCCTCCTGAAACACAGTGATAGTTTTGATTTAAATGGACTTGAGCTGTAAGAAGAATTGAGTACATTGTCATCAATGTTGCCACATGCAAAATTGGAGATGGATGTTGTACCAGCAAACTTGTTGACATATATCCTTATGTACACATTGCAACTCGTATTCTTCTGACAATTCCTGTAACAGTAGCATCAGGAGAACGGAGTGTAAGCAGAGTCAGGATGAGCTCTACCCTGACATCTGGTGGTGAATTATGGCGAGTGTGGAACAGAACTCGAGGGGCTGATCTTGTTTGCATAGGCACACCCACTCGCCTGGCATGAAACAACAGCAACTCAAAGTGGTTACTTGGGCTGGTGTGGGATCCCCAGTTTCTCTGTTATTGGGGCAGGAAGAATAAAGTTTTGTTACCCTGATTCTGTGAATCAAGGCCAGTGGAACTGTTGTATGACAGAAGGACTGAGGGAGTCCTTCACCATTACCTAAGTAGCACTTGCTTGACAAAGGGCAGGGGTTACAAAACCCAGTGAATGGAGAGAGGATGGGGACAGGTATTTGTATCTGATGGGATGGGCCCCTCTCTGAGGGGTTGAAACACCAATTGCACTATCCCCTCTCTCCACTGTTGAATATCAGAGCTAAATTTGATTCCATTAGAAGCCTAGTTGCTGACTGCTGAGCTGAATTCACTTTGGGCCAGTGGTGCACTAGCACTGGGGCTCCCCTACTACTATGAGTTGAAATTGCTAAGAGCTGAAATCACAAAAGAGCTGCGATCACTGAGGCTGTGTTAGCTAGTGGGGGAGCCTGAAGCTGTATTGCTAAGTGGCTGGCGGAGCAGCGAGCAGAGTGGAGCGGAGCAGCTGGAGGAGCAGCTAGCAGAGCAGAGCCTTGTGGGAGCGGCCCAAGGGACGGCTGAAGTGGAGCAGAGCAGAGCTGAGCTGAGCGGCTCACAGATCGGTGAGCAGAGTGGAGCAGCTGCCAGAGCAGTTTGTGGGACGGCGGGAGCAGCTCACGGGGCAGCTGGTGGAGTGGAGCGGCTCGTGGTGAAGGCTATGGTGGAACCCCATCGGCCTTGGATCACGTAAGGTGCCCCTTAACACCCTGCGTGCCCCCCCCCCCCGAACTCTGGGGCTGCACTGACCAGGGACAGAGACTTTGGGGTGTTGTTGGACTTTTGGGACTTTGGTGAACCTTGGGTTGCTGGTTTCAAGAACCCAAGGGAAAGGACACAGCCCAACTTGCTGGGGTGGGTTTTTTTGCTCATGGTTTGTGTTATGAATCCTGTTTGTGGTGTTTTTCATTTACCTCATGTTATTAAACATTTTCTGTTACACTCAGACTCCGTGCTTGCGAGAGGGGAAGTATTGCCTCTTAGGGGCGCCCAGGGGGTGGTATGTAATTGTCCCAGGTCACTGGGTGGGGGCTCGAGTGGTTTTGCATTGTGTTATTGAAACGGAACCCCTAGATACAGAACCCGGCCCTTGTTGCTGCCAACTTAGATGGGCAGAAGGGTTACAGGAGTTTCTCAAAACTAAAGCTCATTAAAAACTATCTCCATTTTACAATGAGTCAGGAACACTTGGTCTTGCTATTCTTGCAATTGAACAAGACATACGATGACGTTATTACTGATTTTGCAGCCAAAAAAGCCAGAAAGATTGCTTTTAATCCTCCTTCATTTTACTGCTCCCCAGTCACTTACTGCAGGAAGTGCCATCCATGTGATGCAGTAGATCCCACCACTGCAACCAGTTGTCACGGAGTGTGGGGGAGTCAGGGCCCTGCACCCCCCACTTCCTGCGATTCACTGTGACTCGCAGCCAGCCAGTAAAGCACAAGGTTTATTAGACGACAGTAACACAGTCTAAAACAGAGCTTGTAGGTACAGAAAACAGGACTCCTCAGTCAGGTCCATTTTGGGGGGTGGGGAGACCAGACCAAGACTCTCCAGCCAGCTCCAAACAGAAACTCCCTCCAGCAGCCTCACCCAGCCCACACGCACCCCGGCTCCTCCTCCAGCCTTTGTTCAGTTTCCCGAGCAGAAGGTGTCACCTGGCTCCACCCCTTCTGGGTTCAGGTTACGAAGGGCAGCTGCCATCCTTTACGTGCTGGCTGCCCAGTGTGATATGCCCAGTGTTAGCAGAAGACAGTAAAGTAGTAACACTCCTATGCAATAGTACTGGGTTAATACTCCTAACTCCCTATTTTGTCACTCCCCCTACTCAGAGAGACCCCCCGGCCTGCACTGCCCCTCCCCCGCACTGAGAGACAGACCCCCCCCCAGCAAGCACTGCCCGCCTCCCCTGCTGAGAGACAGACCACCACCCTGGCCTGAACTAACCCCCACTGAAAGACAACCCTTCCATCCTGCACTGCCCCCCTGCGCTGACAGACAGACCCCCCCTGGCCTGACTACCCCCCCCCCCCGCTAAGAGACAGACCCCTCCTGCTGCCTGCACTGCCCCCCTCACCCTCACTGACAGGCAGACCCCCAGACCCTCGGCCTACACTGCACCTTTGCTGAGAGACAGACGTCCCCCAGTCTGAACTCACCCCCACCCTGCACTGTCCCCAGCTGAAAGAGTGAAAGACAGACCCCAGCTGTCTGTACTGCCCCCCTGCTGAGAGACAGACCCCTGCCAGCCTGCACTGCCGGCTTGCTGAAAGATGGACCCCCGCTGCCTGCACTGCCCCCGTTCTGAGAGACAGACACGCCCAGCCTGAACTTCCCCCCGACCTCCAGTGCAGAGCTCTGTGGGATCCACCCTGAGATCATGCCCGTCTGCCCTCTCGTTGGCACTGAGCTCCAGGCTGCAGGTGTCAGTCTGAGCCCAGCCCCCAGTAAACAGGAAGGAGCTGGATCTGCGGCATCTGCTGGTCTGTCTGTTCTGGGGAGCCTGTTCACACTGGGCAGTGGCCTGTAACCCCCATAGCCCCAGCACGGGGTGCTCTGCAATGCAGGGCCCCCGGGGTCTGTGCTCTGTGTAACTGGCCGGCCCCCTCGGCCTGGCTGCCCAGTTTGCCCGTCTGCCCATTGTGGAGCCACAGGGTCTGATCTAGGTCACCAGTCTCCTGGGAGTGACCCCTTTAATGTGCTGGGAGCAGACGCCCCCCACACCCGTCCCCAGGGGCAGGGCCGTGCCCTCGGCACCAGCAACCCCGTCTCTCCCCACGGCTCCCTGCATGAGCCCAGCCCAACCTGCGGGAGGCTTGTTCTGGGCCCCTCCAGGGCGCCTGGCCGAGGGAGCCTTCCCAGCCACACCAGCAGCCTTGGCATAGAGAGCAGGGCTAATAGTCACCTGGCTGTGTGATTAGTCTGTGAACAAAAGTATTGCCAAGCCTAAAATGAACAAAGGTATTGTCAATGTTTGGCCTCAAACTTCCACTTTGCAGAGGTGAAAAGCTTTGCAGAAGTAAACTAAGACTTGCGGTCAAAACGCGCTGCAACCAGATAACACAATATGCTAACTCCTATGAAGTAAGATAAGTTGTGCCACCGGGCACAGCTTGTCTAACCCACATTAACCATATTTAAAAACAGTCGTCTACAAGGAAATAAGTAAGCATAAATCATACGGTCAAAGCGACAACGTTAACCATACTAAGAATTTGGCCTACCTTAATTGCGGGAGCGGATCTATGTATTTTGCTGCCCCAAGCATGGCAGTCAGGCAGACTTCAGCGGCATGCCTGCAGGAGGTCCGCTGGTAACGCAGATTCGGCGGCATTCCTGGGGGAGGTCTGCCAGTCCCGCACCTTTGGCGTATCCACCGCTGAATTGCCACCGAAGCCGCGGGACCGGCGGACCTCCCGCAGGCATGCCGCCGAAGGCTGCCTGACTGCCGCCCTCACAGCGACTGGCAGTCCGCCCCCCGCAGCTTGCCACCCCAGGCATGTGCTTGGTGCGCTGGTGCCTGGAGCCGCCCCCGCCTAATTGGTTGGTCTGTTTTAAAACACGGCCGACAGATCAGATAAAAAGTACGAAGGCACGGGACTGTGTGTGTGTTTCGGTCATAAGGGAAACCTGACCCACACCCCCTGAACCGAAGGGACGTGCACTTCTCCGTTGTCTGTACCTGGGCAGTGTGGAAAACAGCTGACTGAAGGGGAACGTATTTTCAGATGAATGCAGTATAAGTTTATGGAGTAAAGAAGTCTGGTTGCTCAAGCTGAATTGATCTCAAGTCTGTATCAATACTATAGTGTTAAGAATAGTAGTAAGTAGCTGATGAATAAAAACTTTACATGTACTTGCTTGTCTTCAGTATAACTTGCCATTTATATTAATCCTTATTCAGTGTTGGTCTTTAGTCTTGCTTTTCTTATTTTGTCTGTGTTGCTTTTATAGCCAAAAGTCATTAAAAACCTTTTTAAAGGAATAATTAGTACACCTCTACCCCAATCCAATATAACACAAATTCGGATATAACGCGGTAAAGCAACGCTCCGGGGGGCGGGGCTGCACACTCCAGTGGATCAAAGCAAGTTCAATATAACACAGTTTCACCTATAACGCGGTAAGATCTTTTGGCTCCCAGGGACAGCGTTATATCGAGGTAGAGGTGTAGTTTTAATTTCTCTTATACAGGCACTACTCAACCTCATTACATCTGTGTTGGGCAGTGGGAAGTAGCGATCACCCGGGGCCCAGTTAGGGTCCTGACGCGTGTCTCCTTCTTCCTTTATCTCAGCAGGCTGCAGCATCCCGCAGCCAGGGGCTGGCACGGAAAAGCAGGGCTGAGCCATTGTCCAGGCTTGAGCTCTTCGTGTCCTTTCCAATTCCAGGTGAGCCCGGAGCCTCTCCCCAAAGGCAGCTCTTAGCCGCCACCTGCCGCACTCAGCCCTTTGGCGCCAGGCAGGGCCGTGCTGAGTTCACAGCAGGCCAGGGAGACACGAGTGTCCCGTGATCAGCGCTGGGGCTTCCCTTGGCTCTCTGGACCCTCTGCTGATTTGGGTCGGTTTCAGTTCTTTAGCGACCCAGTCACGCCAACCAGCCAGCGAGGGGCCTTGCTTCTGCTGGGCTCCAAGAGCAGCATTAACCCCTGTGTCCCCGCTGGGTAGTGATACAAACCACAGCGAGAACCTGAGGCACACACAGGAGTCGTAAAAATAACACAGAAAATTCCCACTTCATCACCTCCCTTCCCCCGGGGCCGCGTGAGGCTTTGGGTGATGGGCTGCAATATGAAGGGTGAACCGCTGCCCTGGCTCCTCCCACCCCATCTCCTGGGCTCTGTGCCCCACCCCTGGGTACTGCACCCCACCCCCTCGGCTCTGCGCCCCACCCCCTGGGCTCTGCGCCCTACTCTCTGGACTCTGCGCCCCACCCCCTGGGCTCTGCGCCCCACCTGCTGGGCTTTGTACCCCACCCCCTGGACTCTGTGCCCCATCCCCTGGGCTCTCCACACAACTCCACCAACCCCTGGGCTCTTCCCCCCCCCCATCCTCTGGGCACTGCAGCCCCCACCCCTGGGCTCTGGCCAGGGACAAAGACATGCAGAAGCTCCAGCGGGATGCAGCCCCCAGGGCTAAATGAACAGGAGCCCCGCCCTGCAGCTGGGTGGGGCAGCACCTGTCATGCGGGGGAGGGGAGCTCCCTGCCCCTGCTGCCCTTCCCAGGGGAAGAGCTCACCCTGCCAGGTGGGAGATGCCTAGGTTCTGCATGGCCTGGTTTGGAAGCAGAGGGCCCCTGTCAGGGTGTGTGCTGGGGCTGCAAGGGCCGAGCAGGGGGTGGCTCTGCACCACATGGCAGACACCCTAACGGCCTGACCATGCCAGCAACCTGGCAACAGGGGCTCCAGCATCTCTGCCCTGGGCTGGGCAGCTCTACGCCGGGGAGATCGGCTCATGGCATGTCCTCCGTGACAGAGCTTGGGAAGCAGCCGGCGACCCCAGCAGGTCACCACCTGCTCAAAACCTCATTACTCCTGGGCATTAACACCAGCTCCCCTGAGCGCAAAGGCCCTGGGAACTGCCAGCAGGAAGGAGCTGGCGAGCCAGGCAGGGCATCTGGGAGCCATGGGCAGGAGAGGACTAGGTAGGATATTAAGAAACACTATTTCACTAGGAGAGTGGTGAAGCACTGGAATGGGTTACCTAGGGAGGTGGTGGAATCTCTTTGACAGGGCCTTAAAAACCTCTAAGGATGGACTCACAGGTCGTGCCCATTCTTGGCCCTGTGTGGTACCTAGGGGGGAACCCCCTTCAGTGTTACAGCCCTTCTTGGGGGTCCACTCTCTCTTGGGGGTTAAGCCCCTCCACCTCCTGGAACTGCACCTCTCTGAGCCTTAGCACACCTGTGTCTCGCCATGGGCCCCCTCAGGGGGTCCACTCGCTCTGGACCCCCGGGGCCTCCACTCCCAGACGGAATATTGCAACCCCATTCTCTAGACTCGAGTGACTCTCAGCCAGTGTAAAACAGGAGGGTTTATTGAGTGTCTGAATACAGCATAGGTAACTCTCAGGGCCCCCAGGCCTGGCCTCCCACAGCACAGCAAATCCAAGCCTCCCCTGCATCCAGATGGGCTCTGCCTGCTCTCTCTCTCCAGTCCCGAGCCCCCCTGCTTCCCAGCTGGGCATCTGATATCACCAGCCCCAAACCCCGCCTCTGTCCATTGTCTTCTATCCAGGTGTCAAGGCTGTATCCCCACTTTGAACTTTAGGGTACAAATGTAGGGGCCTGCATGAAAACTTCTAAGCTTAACTACCAGCTTAGCTCTGGTTCCGCTGCCACCATCCCAAGGCTAATTTCCTTCCCTGGGTAGCCTTGAGAGACCTTCACCAATTCCCTGGTGAATACAGATCCAAACCCCTTGGATCTTAAAACAAGGAGAAATTAACCATCCCCCCCCTCCTTCCTCCCACCAACTCCTGGTGAATACAGATCCAACCCCCTTGGATCTAAAACAAGGAGAAATTAACCATTCCCCTCCTTCCTCCCACCAACTCCTGGTGAATCAAGATCCAAACCCCTTGGATCTTAAACAAGGAAAAATCAATCAGGTTCTTAAAAAGAAGGCTTTTAATTAAAGAAAAAGGTAAAAATCATCTCTGTAAAATCAGTATGGAAATTAACCTTACAGGGTAATCAAACTTAAAGAGCTCAGAGGACTCCCCTCTAGTCTTAGGTTCAAAGTACAGCAAACAAAGATAAACACTCTAGTAAAAGGTACATTTACAAGTTGAGAAAACAAAGGAAAACTAACACGCCTTGCCTGGCTATTTACTTACAAGTTTGAAATAGGAGAGACTTGTTTAGAAAGATGTGGAGAACCTGGATTGATGTCTGGTCTCTCTCAGTCCCGAGAACGAACACACTCCCAAACAAAGAACACAAACAAAAGCCTTCCCCCCCCCAAGATTTGGAAGTATCTTGTCCCCTTATTGATCCTTTAGGTCAGATGCCAGCCAGGTTACCTGAGCTTCTTAACCCTTTACAGGGAAAAGGATTTTGGAGTCTCTGGCCAGGAGGGATTTTATAGTACTGTACACAGGACAGCTGTTACCCTTCCTTTATAGTTATGACACCAGGTAAACAGGGTTGCCTGGGCCTCCTCTCCTCTCTTCACAGCCCATTGTCCTCCCACTGGCCAAAACTGGCTGTAAGTCCTGAGCTGGGCCTCCCGGTCACCAGTCACTGGGGTATCCATTCTCCAGGCCATTGGTCCGAAGTTCTGTCGCCACTCCTCTGTAACAACAAACTCCCTCTGTGACGGGTTGGATCACAGAAGCCCCCTTGGGAACTGCCAACTGATGTGCCAAGACTACTTTTGCCCCTGCTTTCCTTGCCAGCTTGGGACTCCAGCACCCTGTCTTGTTGGGCCAGACACACCAGTCTGCTCCAACACAGACCCAGGGTCTGAACCATGTGCCGCAAAGCTGCAGACCTAACTGAAAGCAACTTAAGAAGCTTATACAGGGTAAACTCATAAATTGTTCACCCTCTATAACGCTGATAGAGAGATATGCACAGCTGTTCCCCCCCCCTTCCCAGTATTAATACATACTCTGGGTTAATTAATAAGTAAAAAGTGATTTTACTAAATACAGAAAGTAGGATTTAAGTGGTTCCAAGTAGTAACAGACAGAACAAAGTGAATTACCAAGCAAAATAAAATAAAACATGCAAGTCTAATCTAGTACAATAATAAAACTGAATACAGATAAAATCTCACCCTCAGAGATGTTTCAATAAGTTTCTTTCATAGACTGGACACCTTCCTAGTCTGGGCCCAGTCCTTTCCCCTGGTACAGCCCTTGTTCCAACTCACGTGGTAGCTAGGGGATTTCTCATGATGGCCGCCCCCTTTGTTCTGTTCCACCCACTTATATATCTTTTGCATAAGGCAGGAATCCTTTGTCCCCCTGGGTTCCCACCCCTCCTTCTCAATGGAAAAGAACCAGGTTAAAGATGGATTCCAGTTCAGGTGACATGATCACATGTCACTCTAAGACCCCAAACCGTCATTCCTCCCAGCCTGACTCACAGGGAGGCAAACAGAGTCATCCACAGTCAATTGTCCTGGTTAATGGGAGCCATCAAGATTCCAAACCACCATTAATGGCCCACACTTTGCATAATTACACTAGGCCCTCAGGGTTATATTTCATATTTGTAGTTTCAGATACAAGAGTGATACATTTATAGAAATAGGATGAACACACTCAGTATATTATAAGCTTTGTAATGATACCTTACAAGAGACCTTTTGCATGAAGCATATTTTAGTTACATTCTATTCACACTCATCAGCATACGTTCATAAAATCATATAGAGTGCAATGTCACACCCCCTCCCATCAACTCGTTAAACCAGTAACACCCAGGGAAACAGTCCCACCCCCTCTGGATGCAAACCATTGGAAAAACAAGGAAAAACCAAGAAAACCCCCCACTTCGTCACAGGCCCAGCTTGACAAAGCCCTGGCTGGGGTGATTTAGTTGGTGTTGGTCCTGCTTTGAGCAGGGGGTTGGACTAGACGACCTCCTGAGGTCTCTTCCAACCCTAGTATTCTATGATTCCCATGCAACATTACCAGGTTAATACTTCCTTCTCCATCACATCTCTTCCCTCTTCGAGACTAAAATGAGCAGGGTCACTGTAACCAGTGACCTGGGGAAATTCAGGCCCCCGTCTCCGGGACAACGCATCAGCTATCATATTGGCACTTCCCTTCACATGGACCACGTCCATGTCATAATCCTGCAGGAGCAGGCTCCACCTCAGGAGCTTGGCATTGGCTCCTTTCATCTGGTGTAGCCATGTCGGGGGAGGAGGGTGGTCAGTGTATACAGTGAAGTGTCGCCCAAATAGACATGGCTGTCGTTTCTTAGGGCCCATACCATAGCCAGGCATTCCTTCTCTATGGCTGTGTAGTTTTGCTCATGAGGTAACAACTTCTTGCTCAAGTACACGATGGGATGTCTCTCCCCCTTTTCATCAACCTGCATTAACACTGCCCCCAGCCCCATGTCTGAGGCATCGGTCAACACCATAAAGGGCTTATCAATGTCTGGGTTTACCAGAACTGGGACACTGACCAGAGCCTCCTTCAGCGCAGAGAGCCCTCTGGCACTGCTTGATCCAGACCACCTTGTCTGGCTTCCCCTTCTTGCATAGCTCAGTGATGGAGGCAGCTATAGAGCTAAAGTGGGGCACAAATCTTTGATAATACCCCACCATCCCAATAAAGACTTGGATCTGCTTTTTGGTTTGGGGAGTGGGCCAGTCTCTGATCGCCTCTCCCTTGGCTGGTTCTGGCTTTAGGCAGCCGCTCCCCACCCGGTGACTGAGGTAAGATACTTTGGCCATCCCCACCTTGCACTTCTCAGCTTTTATGGTCAGCCCAGCCTCCTGGAGTCGGTCCAGCACTTGTTTAACCTGGGACAGATGGTCCTCCCAGGTCTGGCTAAAGACACAGATGTCATCAATGTATGCCATGGCAAAACTCTCCATCACCCTCAGTAGCTGATCCACCAGGTGCTGGAAGGTAGCAGGCGCCCCCGTGAGGCCAAAAGGCAGGGCCAGGAACTGAGAGCCCCAGAGGGCAGATGCTGAGGCCCAGATGTGCCAGTCCCCACATTTCTCCCGCAAGCACCAGAGCAGGGCTGACATGAAGTTGGATTCTTGGTCTGTCAAGACTTCCTTAGGGAACCCCATGTAATGATGCTGGTTCTGGCAGGAGACTTCTGAGAGTGTCAATTCAAGACAAATTGCTCAGAGCAGGGCAGTTACAGCCCAAGCATGGGGTTTTTCCACCTCTAAGGCAAACCAAACCAGCCAAACAGAGGAGACTTTGGTTTTATCTCACTGGCTAACCATAAGTCACACAAATAATTCCCTTAGACACTCCAGTTTCCCAGTATCACCACCAGTGCCACTCATTATGGGGACGAATGGTTATGAAAACCAATACCCCAGTAAAAGAAAAAAAGGTTCTCTTGATCCTAAAGGACCAAGCCCCAGACCCAAGTCAATATATAAATCAGATCTTACCCACAAATCATGCTGTTGCCAATCCTTTAGAATCTAAAAGTTTATTCATAAAAGGAAAAAGATATTGATGAGAGCTAGAATTGGTTAAATGGAATCATTTACATACAGTGATAGCAAAGTTCTTGGTTCAGGCTTGTAGCAGTGATGGAATAAACTGCAGGTTCAAATCAAGTCTCTGGAATACATCCACAGCTGGGATGGGTCATTCAGTCCTTTGTCCAAAGCTTCAGTTTGTAGCAAAGTCCCTCCAGAGGTATGAAGCAGGATTGAAGACAAGATAGAGATGAGGCAGCTGCCGTTTATAGTCTCTTCCAGGTGTAAGGACACCTCTTTGTCCTTACTGTGGAAAATTACAGCAAAACAGAGTTTGGAGTCACATGGGCAAGTCACATAACCATGCATGACTCAGTTCTTTACAGGTGGCAGCCATGGCCCACATGCTACCTTGCACTTCCCAGGAAGACTTCTTATGTGGATTGGAGTTTTCCAAGATCTATTGTCGATTAAGTGTTTCTTGATTGGGCACTTAATTTGCACATTCCTGTCTCAAGAAGCTGACCAAATGCTTTACTAAGGCTATTTCAGACTCAAAACATGTTGCGGGGAGGGATAGTTAGTGGTTTGAGCATTGGCCTGCTAAACCCAGGACTGTGAGCTCAATCCTTGAGGGGGCCATTTAGGGATCTGGGGCAAAAATTTGTCAGGGATGGTACTTGGTCCTGCTGTGAAGGCAGGGGACTTGACTCCATGACCTTTCAAGGTCCCTTCTAGTCCTACACTTCTATGATTCCGTGAGATACAAGTACATAGCCAATATTCATAACTTTAACTATGCAAATGATGCATGCATACAGATAACATAATCATAATCAACAAACCATAACCTTTTCATAGACACCTTACTGGAAAAGCTTTGTACAATATTTGCTGCAAATATATAACAGTGGTTGCAACAATGATCTGTACAGTTACAGATTGTGTCAATAACATCACACCCCACTCAGCTGAAAATGGTCAGCAGCACATCTGCCACGGTGTCCGCTTCAATGGAAGCTAAGGGCACTGCCTCGGGGTAGCGGGGTGATGAAATCTATCACCACCAGAATGTATTTCTTCCCCAACCGGGTCATCTTGCTAAGAGGTCCCACTATGTCCATTGCCACCTTCTGGAAGGACTCCTCTATGATGGGCAAGGGTCTCAAAGCTGCTTTCCCTTGTCCCGGGCCTTCCTCACCCTATGACAGGGGTCACAGGATCTGCAATACTGTTGGACAATAGTAAAGACCCCAGGCCAGTAAAAGTTCTGTAGAAGCCTCTGCCTGGTGCGCCAGACTCCCTGATGCCCTGCAAGAGGGATGTCATGGGCCAGGTACAGTAGTTTGCGGCGATACTTCTGGGGGACCACTAGCTGCCTCTGGATCCCCCATGACTCCACGTCCCCTGGGGGAGCCCATTCTTGGTACAGGAATCCCTTCTCCCACAGGAACCTCTCCTGCCAACCTCTCCCCAGGGTCTGTGCCACACTGAGGCCAGCCAGGTCCCTTAGCTTCTGCAAGGAGGGATCTCTCTGCAACTCGGCTTGGAACTCAGTGGCTGGGGACATGATGGGGACCTGCTCTCTCTTGCCGGCTCGGTCTGAAGCCGCAGCCTCCCTGAGCCTTGTCCCTGGGCACTCCCTCCCCACCGGGGTAGGGTCCTGTGCCTCTGGTAAGGAACCCTCCCCGAGGTTAGGGCTCAGTGCCCCTCGCCGGCTCTGGCTATGGGTCACGACCAGGGTGTTCTGGGGGTTGTTTAGCCAGTCCTCTAGGTCCCCCCACATCAAGACCTCAGTGGGCAAATGGTTGTGCACCCCCACATCCTTGGGGCCCTCCTTGGCCACCCATTTCAGATGTACCCTCACCACGGGCACCTTGAATGGGGTCCTGCCCACCCCTGTCAGGGTCAGGTAGGTGTTGGGCACCACCCGATCTGGAGCCACCACCTCGGGCTGGGCCAGCATCACCTTCGCGCCCATATCCCAGTATCCATTGACCTTCCTCCCATCCACCTCCAGGGGAACAAGGCACTCGCTTTGCAGGGACAGTCCCACGCCCACCCTATAAACGGAGAACCTTGAGTCCGGAGCATCCAGCCATCCAGAAGAGCTGGTCTGGGAAACTTCTCCCTCCTGAGCAGCTGGGAAGCCTGCCGCTTGTCCAGCTGGGTCCCTACCCAGTTAACCCTGTGTGGGTTCGGTCTGCTCAGTCTGTCCTTGAGCTTGGGGCACTGGGTCCGTATGTGGCCTCTCTGGACACAGTAATAGCAGCTCATGTCCCATTGATCCCCTCGAACGGGTCAGTTGGTCCTGATGCCGGATGCTCCCCTTGGGAGGGGGTTCTCCATATTCCCCCTTTGGGAGGTTCCATGGTGACTCTCTCTCTGCATCATGGTGGGCCTGTTCCTTTGGGACTCCCCCCTGCGACCTCTTGACTGCCTCGTCACAAACTCGTCAGCCAGGTGTCCTGCATGTCGCGGGTTCTCTGGCTTTCTGTCCTCCAACCATAGCCTCAGGTTGGATGGGCACTGATCACACAGTTGCTCCAGAACAATTAGGTCAAGCAGGTCCTCCTTCGTCTGGGCCCCATCTGCCCACTTGTGGGCATATCCCTGCATTCAGTTGGCCAGTTGTAGATATGTGACCTCAGGGGTTTTACGCTGACTCCGGAACTTTTCCTGGTACATCTCAGGAGTCAGCCCAAACTAGTGTAGCAGGGCCTTTTTGAATAGTTCGTAGTCCCCTCTCTCCGCCCCTTCCATTCGGCTGTACATCACTACGGCTTTGGGGTCCAGTAAGGGGGTGAGAAACCGGAGCCTGTCTGCAGGGTCAACTAGGTTCAACGGGGACAGGTGAGCAAAGCCCACAGGTAAGTGGGGAACATGGAGACCTGGGAGATGGGTCGGAAACAAGAGGGCGTGTGGGCTATATTGGCAGAGAGAAAAGAGGGTCAGGACAAAACTGGGAGGCAAGATCAAACCAGTATCTCAGATGTCTATATACAAATGTGAGAAGTATGGGTAATAAGCAGGAAGAACTGGAAGTGCTAATAAATAAACACAACTATGACATTGTTGGCATCACTGAAACTTGGTGGGATAATACACATGATTGGAATGTTGGTGTGGATGGATACAGCTTGCTCAGGAAGGATAGACAGGGGGAAAAGGGAGGAGGTGTTGCCTTATATATTAAAAATGTACACACTTGGACTGAGGTGGAGATGGACATAGGAGACGGAAGAGTTGAGAGTCTCTGGGTTAGGCTAAAAGGGGTAAAAAACAAGGGAGATGTCATGCTAGGAGTCTACTACAGGCCACCTAACCAGGGGGAAGAGGTGGATGAGGCTTTTTTTAAACAACTAACAAAATCATCCAAAGCCCAAGATTTGGTGGTGATGGGGGACTTCAACTATCCAAATATATGTTGGGAAAATAACACAGCAGGGCACAGACTATCCAACAAATTCTTGGACTGCATTGCAGACAACTTTTTATTTCAAGAAGGTTGAAAAAGCTACTGGGGGGAAGCTGTTCTAGACTTGATTTTAACAAATAGGGAGGAACTCGTTGAGAATTTGAAAGTAGAAGGCAGCTTGGGTGAAAGTGATCATGAAATCATAGAGTTTGCAATTCTAAGGAAGGGTAGAAGGGAGAACAGCAAAATAGAGACAATGGATTTCAGGAAGGCGGATTTTGGTAAGCTCAGAGAGCTGATAGGTGAGGTCCCATGGGAATCAAGACTGAGGGGAAAAACAACTGAGGAGAGTTGGCAGTTTTTCAAAGGGACACTATTAAGGGCCCAAAAGCAAGCTATTCTGCTGGTTAGGAAAGATAGAAAATGTGGCAAAAGACAGCCTTGGCTTAACCACGAGATCTTGCATGATCTAAAAAATAAAAAGGAGTCATATAAAAAATGGAAACTAGGACAAATTACAAAGGATGAATATAGGCAAACAACATAGGAATGCAGGGGCAAGATTAGAAAGGCAAAGGCACAAAATGAGCTCAAACTAGCTATGGGAATAAAGGGAAACAAGAAGACTTTTTATCAATACATCAGAAGCAAGAGGAAGACCAAAGACAGGGTAGGCCCACTGCTCAGTGAAGAGGGAGAAACAGTAACAGGAAACTTGGAAATGGCAGAGATGCTTAATGACGTCTTTGTTTCGGTCTTCACCGAGAAGTCTGAAGGAATGCCTAACATAGTGAATGCTAATGGGAAGGGGGTAGGTTTAGCAGATAAAATAAAAAAAGAACAAGTTAAAAATCACTTAGAAAAGTTAAATGCCTGCAAGTCACCAGGGCCTGATGAAATGCATCCTAGAATATTCAAGGAGCTAATAGAGGAGGTATCTGAGCCTCTAGCTATTATCTTTGGAAAATCATGGGAGACGGGAGAGATTCCAGAAGACTGGAAAAGGGCAAATATAGTGCCCATCTATAAAAAGGGAAATAAAAACAACTCAGGAAACTACAGACCAGTTAGTTTAACTTCTGTGCCAGGGAAGATAATGGAGCAAGTAATTAAGGAAATCATCTGCAAACACTTGGAAGGTGATAGGGAATAGCCAGCATGGATTTGTAAAGAACAAATTGTGTCAAACCAATCTGATAGCTTTCTTTGATAGGATAACGAGTCTTGTGGATAAGGGAGAAGCTGTGGATGTGGTATACCTAGACTTTAGTAAGGCATTTGACACGGTCTTGCATGATATTCTTATAGATAAACTAGGCAAATACAATTTAGATGGGGCTACTATAAGGTGGGTGCATAACTGGCTGGATAACCGTACTCAGAGAGTTGTTATTAATGGTTCCCAATCCTGCTGGAAAGGCATAACAAGTAGGGTTCCACAGGGGTCTGTTTTGGGACCGGCTCTGTTCAATATCTTCATTAACGACTTAGATATTGGCACAGAAAGTACGCTTATTAAGTTTGCAGATGATACCAAACTGGGAGGGATTGCAACTGCTTTGGAGGACAGGGTCATAATTCAAAATGATCTGGACAAATTGGAGAAATGGTCTGAGGTAAACAGGATGAAGTTTAACAAAGACAAATGCAAAGTGTCAGAGTAGCAGCCGTGTTAGTCTGTATCCGCAGAAAGAAGAACAGGAGGACTTGTGGCACCTTAGAGACTAACAAATTTATTAGAGCATAAGCTTTATGCATCCGAAGAAGTGGGCTGTAGTCCACGAAAGCTTATGCTCTAATAAATTTGTTAGTCTCTAAGGTGCCACAAGTCCTCCTGTTCTTCTTTCTGCAAATGCAAAGTGCTCCACTTAGGAAGGAAAAATCAGTTTCACACATACAGAATGGGAAGAGACTGTCTAGGAAGGAGTACAGCAGAAAGGGATCTAGGGGTTATAGTGGACCACAAGCTAAATATGAGTCAGCAGTGTGATGCTGTTGTAAAAAAAGCAAATGTGATTCTGGGATGCATTAACAGGTGTGTTGTGAGCAAGACACGAGAAGTCATTCTTCCACTCTACTCTGCTCTGGTTAGGCCTCAGCTGGAGTATTATGTCCAGTTCTGGGCACCGCATTTCAAGAAAGATGTGGAGAAATTGGAGAGGGTCCAGAGAAGAGCAACAAGAATGATTAAAGGTCTTGAGAACATGACCTATGAAGGAAGACTGAAAGAATTGGGTTTGTTTCGTTTGGAAAAGAGAAGACTGAGAGGGGACATGACAGCAGTTTTCAGGTATCTAAAAGGGTGTCATAAGGAGGAGGGAGAAAACTTGTTCACCTCAGCCTCTTAGGATAGAACAAGAAGCAATGGGCTTAAACTGCAGTAAGGGAGGTCTAGGTTGGACATTAGGAAAAAGTTCCTAACTGTCAGGGTGGTTAAACACTGCAATACATTGCCTAGGGAGGTTGTGGAATCTCCATCTCTGGAGATATTTAAGAGTAGGTTAGATAAATGTCTATCAGGGATGGTCTAGACAGTATTTGGTCCTGCCATGCGGGCAGGGGACTGGACTCGATGACCTCTCGAGGTCCCTTCCAGTCCTAGAATCTATGAATCTATGAATAACCCTGTGCAGCTTGCAGGCCTTCTCAAAGGCAATCAGGAATTCATCTATGTCTTCCCTTTCCTTACGCTGGGCCAGGATGCACTTATCAAAGCTCCATGCAGTCCTGGGTCCCCCCTCACAAACCACAGCAGGGGGGGTCTCTGATCCTCAGCCTCGCCAGCTCCAGTTCATGCTGATGCTGTTTTTCCCGTTCTTCTCACTCTTCCTGCAGTTCCTGCTGCCTCAGCTCCAACTCTTTTAGTTTTAGCTCCCTCTCCTCTTCCAGCTGCCTCAGCTCCAGGGATGGGGAGCTCCGCTGGGAGGATCCCCTGCTGGCCAGAGGGGTCACAGTGCCCTCGGTATTCGCTGGGCTCCTTCCAGCCCCTCCCCTAGGCATAGGAAGGAGGGGTCTTGGAGCGCCCTCAGCAGCCATCTGACCCCTCCCAGCCAGGACAGACACTGGGATCCATCGCCTAACATCAGCCAGGCAGCTTCCCTCAGAGACAAGGAGTGACTCCTCCAAGTAGGGGGACCAGACGTCCCGATTTTATCGGGACTGTCCCGATATTTCCTTGTTTGTCCCGCGTCCCGACCGACGTGCGGTCGGGACGCGGGACAAACAAGGAAATGCTCCGGAACCTGGAGCCCGGAAGTGCTCGCACCTCCCCCCCCCGCCCCGACTCCGCCCCCTCCTCCCCGATTGGCTCCCTCCCCAAATCCCCGCCTCTTCCCCGGGCTCACCATTCCTCCTCCCTCCACAAGCGCTGGAGGGAGGCCCGGGAGACGCAGGGGAAGCGTGGGGCCAGGGTGAGTAAGAGTCCGGCCTGGTCCCGAGCAGGCAGGACTCAGTCGGGCGGTAGGGAGAGGAGGGGGGCGGCCCGCGGGGCCAGGCGGCGGCTGTTCTCCCCCCGGGCAGCGGGACTCGGGAGCAGCCGCTGCTGCAGCTCCCACTGCAGCGGGGGGAGGAAGCGGCCGATGGCCAAGCTCGGCGGCTGCGGCGCCCCCGAACCTGGGCCTGCTGCGGGGACCCAGCAGTGCACACCCTGGGCCCAGTCCCTGGCCAGTCGCGTCTGGGCTGCTGCCCAGCTGGTACTATCCCACGGCACCCCCGGGGCGGAGGCATCGGCAGCCCAACCCCGTTCGTTCCCCTGCGGGACCCGAGCGGGACGGGGGGGCTGGGGCCCACTGCCCCCACTCCGGGGCTGCCGCGGGATAGTACCAGCTGGGCAGCAGCCCAGACGCGACTGGCCAGGGGCTGGGCGCAGCGTGCGCACTGCTGGGGCCCCGCAGCAGGCCCGGGCTCGGGGGGTTCGGGGGCGCCAGAGCCGCAGCCGCCGAGCTTGGCCATCGGCCGCTTCCTCCCCCGTGGCAGTGGGAGCTGCAGCAGCGGCTGCTCCTGAGTCCCGCTTCCTGGGGGGGTGAGAACAGCCGCCGCCTGGCACCGCGGGCCGCCCCCCTCCTCGCCCTACCACCCAACTGAGTCCTGCCTGCTCGGGACGAGGCCGGACTCTCACTCACCCCGGCCCCGCGCTGCCTCTGAGTCTCCCGGGCCTCCCTCCAGCACTTGCGGAGGAAGGGTTTTTTTTGTTGGTTTTTTTTGGCCCCGCCCCCGCCACGCCCCTCCCCCCGCGTCACCCTCCCCCCGTGTCCCGATATTTGACTTGGGTGATCTGGTCACCCTACCTCCAAGCGATCTCCCTCCTCCAGCTGGGCGATCAACTGTTCTTTGGTGAGCCTCCCAATGTGCAGGCCCCTCCGCTTGCACAGCTCGACCAGGTTGCTCTTAAGGTGCTTACTATACATCTTCCTGCTGGCCACTCGCCGGCCTGTAGACTCACAGCTCCCCACGGTCTCCTGGGGTAACCCCTTGTGTGCCAGCCCTTCTCCAGGTCACCACCTCTCTCCCAGGGTCGAGCCGCAAACTCCTCAGCCCCTGAGACTGCTCCTCTCTGAATCTTCAGCACACCCGGTCCCTGTCAATCCCCCTTCATTTTATTTTTCCCCAGTCACTTACTGCACGAAGCGCCGTCTACGCAGTGCAGTAGATCCCACCACTGCCACCAGTTGTCACAGAGTGTGGGGAAATCAGGGCCCCATACCCCCACTTCCTGCAATTCACCGTGACTCTCAGCCAGCCAGTAAAATGGAAAGTTGATTGGACAACAGGAACACTGTTCCAAACAGAGCTTGTAGGTACAACCAGGACCCCTCAATCACGTCCTTCTGGGGGGCAGGAAGCTTAGACCCCAGTTCTGGGGGTTCCCTCCATTTCCCCAGCCAGCTCCAAACTGAAACCCCCCTCCTGCAGTCTCCCTCAGCCTCCCCCCAGCTCCTCCCTGAGCCTTTGTCCAGTTTCCCGGGCAAAGGTGTCACCTGGCCCCACCCCCTCCTGGCTCAGGTTACAGGCTCAGGTATTGTCCCTCAAGTAAAGTCACCCCCTGCTATCCCATCCACAATGCAGACAGTCCCAGTAAAACTAGATGACATTCCCAGGTCAATCCGCCCCGTTCCCTATGGTGTCACACCCTGGCATCCCGCCCCTCCTCAGGGCACTTGGTCAGCTCCCTCCCCAGCACCCCTCCCCTCCTTGGGATACAGGATCAGATCCTTCCCCAGCGTCACTTCCCTCCTCGGGTCACATGATCCACTCCCTCCTCAGAATCCCTCCCTGCCTCTTAGAACAAGGTCTACTCCCTCTCCAGCACCCCTCCCCTCCTCAGGTCTCAGGGTCAGCTCCCACCCCTGTGCCCCGCCCCTCCCCTCCTCAGGGTACAAGTTCCTCTCCCTCCACAACACCCCTCCTCAAGACACAGGGTCTGTGATTGCTCTCTATAAGTATATGTGACAATGCGGTTCTGGCGGAACCCAACTGAGAGCGCCAACTCAGGACAAATTGCTAAAACAGGGCAGTTACAGCCCAAGGCTGGGGTTTTTTCACCTCTAAGGCAAATCAAACCAGCCAGACTAGGAGGACTTCGGTCTCATCCCACTGGCTAACCGCAAGTCTCACAAGCAATCTCCTTAGACACTCCAGTTTCCCAGTATTACCACCAGTGCCACACGTTATGGGGACAAATGGTTATGAAAACCAATACCCCAGTAAAAGAAAAAGGTTCTCCTGATCCCAAAGGACCAAGCCCCAGACCCAGGTCAATATACAAGTCAGATCTTACCCACAAATCACACTGTTGCCAATCCTTTAGAATCTAAAATCTAAAGGTTTATTCATAAAAGGAAAAAGATAGAGATGAGCGTTAGAATTGGTTAAATGGAATCAATTACATACAGTAATGGCAAAGTTCTTGGTTCAGGCTTGCAGCAGCGATGGAATAAACTGCAGGTTCAAATCAAGTTTTTGGAATACATCCCCAGCTGGGATGGGTCATTCAGTCCTTTGTTCAGAGCTTCAGTTTGTAGCAAAGTTCCTTCAGAGGTAAGAAGCAGGATTGAAGACAAGATGGAGATGAGGCATCAGCCTTATATAGTCTTTTCCAGGTGTAAGAACACCTCTTTGTTCTTACTGTGGAAAATTACAGCAAAATGGAGTCTGGAGTCACATGGGACAGTCCCTGCATACTTTGCTGAGTTACAAGGTGTATCTGCCTTCTCTCAATGGGTCCATTGTATAGCTGATGGTCCTTAATGGGCCATCAAGCAGGCTAGGCAGAGCTAATCTCAGCTTGTCTGGGATGTCACCCAGAAGCATAGCATAAGTTTGCCATATAGACAGTATAGAGCCAATATTCATAACTTCAACTACAAAACTGATACACACATATAGACAGCATAATCATAACCAGTAAACCATAACCTTGTCCTAGACACCCCATTTGACCCCCTTTATACAAGATTTGGGTGCCACTACAGGACCTTGGTTGCAACAATGATCTATACGGTCCCAGTTTATGTCAATAACATCACAGTATACCAGAGGGATAAATACCAGGGAGGGAGAGGAATTATTTAAGCTCAGTACCAATATGGACACAAGAACAAATGGATATAAACTGGCCATCAGGAAGTTTAGACTTGAAATTAGACGAAGGTTTCTAACCATCAGAGGAGTGAAGTTCTGGAACAGCCTTCCAAGGGGAGCAGTGGAGGCAAAAGACATATCTGGCTTCAAGACTAAGCTTGATAAGTTTATGGAGGGGATGGTATGATGGGATAGCCTAATTTGGGCAATTAATTGATCTTTGACTATTAGCGGTAAATATGCCCAATGGCCTATGAGGGGATGTTAGAGGGGGTGGGATCTGAGTTACTACAGAGAATTCTTTCCTGGGTTTCTGGCTGTTGAGTCTTGCCCACATGCTCAGGGTTTAGCTGATCGCCATATTTGGGATCGGGAAGGAATTTTCCTCCAGGGCAGATTGGCAGAGGCCCCGGGAGGTTTTCACCTTCCTCTGCAGCGTGGGGCACGGGTCACTTGCTGGATGATTCTCTGCACCTTAAGGTCTTTAAACCACGATTTGAGGACTTCAACAGCCCAGACACAGGTTAGGGGTTTGTTACAGGAGTGGGTTGGTGAGATTCTGTGGCCTGCGTTGTGCAGGAGGTCAGACTAGACGATCATAATGGTCCCTTCTGACCTTAAAGTCTATGATTCTATGATTCTATGATACTTCCTCCCCAGCGCCCCTCCTCTTCTCGGGCCACAGGGTCAGAACCTTCCCTGGTGTCCCTTCCCTCCTCGGGGCACAGAGTCAGTTCCCTCTCCAGCGCCCCTCCCCTCTGTTATGTAAAGCCTCCGCTCAATCCAGTAGAATGCAATTGTAAGATCTGTAACTTTGCAGTCATTGCTAGTATGATCATTAAGTTCTGTAACTTTTTGCAAACTTTGTAACTTTAGTTATTGTTAGCATAGCCTTTTAAGTTTTGTAACTTTCACAAGCTTTGTGACCTTTTCAGTTACCATTTGTATGAACCTTCCAGCTTTGCAATATTCCATCACCCGATCAGAGAGAATGTGAACAAGGGAGTGTGTGTGGGAGATAAGGGAGAGTGAACAAGGGAGTATATGTGGGACTGGGCCGAGAGAAACCCCAAGGAGAAAAGAGCCCAGAGCCAGGAGCCAGATGTGTCTGATGTAATCTGCCCTAAGAAGGCAATCATGGGGTGCTGTAAAGAAAAGAAGAACCTGATATGCATGAAAGAAACAAGGTCTGGGAATGCTTCTCAGTGACGGACACAGAAGGAAAACTCAGTGTACGCAACAAATCCCTCCCCAGCGCCCCTCCCCAGCGCCCCTCCCCAGCACCCCTCCCCTCCTCATGGCACAGGGTCCACTCCCTCCTCAGAACCCCTCCCCTCCTTGGGGCACAGGGTCCTCACCATCCCCGGCGTGCCCCTCCTCAGGGCACATGGTCAGATCCTTCCCCAGCACCCCTCCCCTCCTGAGGGCACAGGATCAGCTCCGTTTCCAACCCCCTTCCCCTAGTCAAGGTGCAGGGTCCATTCTCTCCTCAGCACTCCCCTTCCTTGGGGCCCAGGGTCACTCCCTCCCCAGCACCACCCCCCCCCCCCCGACCTGTGGAGGACGGGAGCTGCAGAGGGTGCCATGAAGGGGAGGAAAGGGCTCCCAGACACATGGTCCCCCCTTCCCTGACTGTAGGGGCCCAACCACCCGCTCAGGTTGGGCAGGGGAGCTGTGCACAGGGGGACAATGGGGACCCCTCGGGAGGAGGATCTGCCTCACCTGCACCAGAACAAAAAGAGGATGCCCCTCCAGCCCCCAACTCCAGGACACATGGTCACAGCCCAGAGACGCTGGGAGAGGTTACACTGGCCCAGTGCCGGCAGGGAAACCAGCCAGTCATGAGGGAACGGGGACAGCTGCTGAGAGCAGGGGGCTGGGAGCCAGGACTCCTGGGTTCTATCCCCAGCCCTGGGAGAGACTGACTGTGGGTACGTCTTCACTACCCGCCGTATCGGCGGGTAGCAATCGATTTATCCGGGATCAATATACCGCGTCCCGTTAAGACGCGATATATCGATCCCCGAACATGCTCACCGTCAACTCCGGAACTCCACCAGAGCGAGCGGCGGTAGCGCAGTCGATGGGGGAGCCGCGGCCGTCGATCCTGCGCCGTGTGGACCCCAGGTAATTAAATCTTAGATACTTCGACTTCAGCTACACTAATTGCGTAACTGAAGTTGCGTATCTGAGATCGATCCCCCCCCGCCCCCAGTGTAGACCAGCCCTGTGATGAGTGGGGTGTGTGTGCTGTCTGATTGTGACTGTTGCCATCTACTGGCCGAAGCCGGGACTCCCAAAGCCTGCAGGAGCTCACTGTCTCTGGGCCAGTTCTGGAGGCAGCACCTTCCTTCCTTAGGCATTGCTGTGCCTGGCCACTCCGGACCCCTCTGCCCACAGCTCTCGGGAACTGGGCTGCTCCCGGAGCATCAAGCTGTGAACCAGCTGGGGTGAGGCCTGTGCTGGGTGCTGGGTGAGGCCTGGGCCCACCTGTGCAGCGCTGAGCGCTTGACAGACACAGGCAGATACGGGGCAGTCGGTCATCCAGCGGATTCAGCTCTTTATTCACATCTGCTCAGCTTGGGATGGCGTGTGGCACACGGGGCTCTCCCCCTTCCAGCTCCTGCCTCTCCATGCAGCACAGACCCCATCCGGGAGAGACAGTCGTGTGTCCTGGCCCCCGAAGGGGGGGTGCAGCCCCACCCTGGCAGTGGCGAGGTTTATCAGGGACGACTCCCTTGGCCGCAGTTGGAGCAACGGCCAGGAGACCCATGTTCCGAGTGGGGCCTGCCAGGGCGAGCTGCCCCACTGCTAGTGAGACACGAGCCCTGGTCCATGCCAGCTTTGTGCTGCAGCCCACAGAGTGTGGCACCCAGTGGGAGGGGAATGCCCTGGGCGCCTGCGTTCATCCCTGAAATGGGAATCCCCCCAGGCACTCACCAAGCCATGCCCCTGCACAGCCGACAGTCATCCCCAGGCTGGGCGGGCAGGGCTGGGGAGTCTGGCAGCAGAGAGGAAGGGCCAGGCAGCAGGGGGGATGCACTGAAAGCTCGGGGACGGGGGGAATCAATGGGAAGCTGTGGAGGAGCTGTGGCCGACTCAGTTGTCCTGTGGGAATAAGAGAGCACAGGTGGTTAGGGAGCACTGCCCAGGGCCTCGGGCGAGGGATACAGGGAGTGCCAGGCACCTCACCCAACTGTGTCTTCTGCCAGCCCCAGCCTCACCCCTTCACTGACACAGCCAGTGCCTATAGCCACTCCCTGCCTGGACCCAGGAGTCCTGGCTCCCAGCCCCCCTGCTAGCTGCCTGGATCCCACTCCCCTACCAGAGCTGGGATAGAACTCAGGGTCCAGGCTCCCAGCCCCCCTGTTCTAGCCCCCTGGACTCCACTCCCCTCCCAGAGCTGGGATAGAACCCAGAAGTTGTGGGGCTCCCTGTATCTCCCTCTCCCTGGGTGTGGGCATGCACCTGGCACACCACGCTGATGTCCTCCCGGTGGGTGCAGTTGTGGTAACTCCATAAGCGGTGGGCACAGTTCTGCAAGGTCTCCTCAGCGCCTTTGCAGTGGATGTCGTCCAGCCAGATTTTCCCCATACCCTGGCCAAAGCGGGGCCGGTCCTGCAGCTTTGGGGCCAGTGGTTTGGTTGAGCCACAGCCCAGCTCCCGGCAGACCACTTGGGCGTTGGACACCGACCAATCGTTGTCACACACGGTGCCCCACAGCCCATCATACCGCACCTCCAGCCGCCCGGAGCACTTGCCTGGGCCATCCGCTAGCCGCAGTGCGAAGGGCTCTGCGAGGAAGTGGGGGGTCAGCTGGGTCGGTGCCCCAGTACATGCTGGAAAGGCACGGCCTGGCTGGTGGAGGGGGCTTACCCGGCACTGACTCCCACATGGCAGGGGCGCCAGTGCTGTGCTGTCTGTGCCCTGTGTGCCCAACCAGGAAGGGCAGCTGTTGCCAGGCTCAGCTGGGGCCACGGCACATGCTGCCTGACCTGGGCCTCTGGCAGGGGGTGAGGGCCTGGTGCCAGCGCTGCTTTCTCACCTTGGCACATGACTCGGGGGGCTAGATTAAGTGTGAAGACGCCATGGGTTGGCAGACTTGGCAGCTTCTTGCTGAGAATTGCAGGGGAAGAAAGGGGTGTTGGCAGGGGACCAATAGCTGGGGTTTCTGCTCCCTTTGATCTAAGATAATGTAGCTGGCAGATCCCAGCGCTGAGTGAGACTGCAGCACAAGGAGAAACCAGAGCTGCTGGGAGAAAAAGATGATGCCATTTTCCCAGGGGTACGTGCTCCATTGCAATTAGTCACAGCTCACATAGGGCAGCTCCTACTGCCATGCTCCCGTTTGCTCCCATTGTGTGCTTGAACCCATAGGACATTGGGACCAATACCAGGGTGTATCCGGACGCCTGGCTCCCCATCCTGTCCTTTGTCCTTAAGCTCGTTCTCTTCCCCATTACCACTTGCTCCCACTTCCACTCAGCAACATGTGCATTGAACACCCAGAGCTTCCCGTTGGCCATGTCGTCACCTCAAGCAGCCCCCTTGCTCCCGTTGCATGCTGGGATCTGCTCTCGGCTAACCTCCACTCTCCTATTGCATGCTGCAACCTAACTTCAAGCAGGTGCCTTAATACCGTTGCACTCTGGGACCTGTGCTTGGGCAGGTGACTTTCCAAAGGGTGGCCGTGGTCACCTCTGCTCAGGCCCCAGCTGTGATCGGGTTGGAATCCTGGCCTGGGCTCTGGCAAAGGGCAGTACTCTTGGGGCCAGAGATACATACCTGAGGAGGCACCTGGGGAGAGACAAGGGGGAAGCTGTCAGGAGCAGAGAGGGGCCCGTGCACCCCAAAGCCTCCCGGTCCCAAGGCACCTGCAGGAAAGTGGCGCCGGGTGGAGCAGAGTCCAGAGCAGTTAGAGCCAAACACAGCAGTGACACGTGCTGGGACCCAGGGGAATGGGGGAGCCCCAGGAAGCCCAGGCCGGCTGCCCATCGGCTGCTCTGCCCTACTCCTCACCCTGGTGCACAGAGCAGCCCCATGAGGGCACTGCCTGGCCCCACCAGCACAGACTGAGGCCTCTCCCTGTAGGGCGACTCGGCAGGGCAGGGCTCAGCCACATCCCCTGTTGAGGGGGGAAACAGGCGAGCTCATTGTACCCCCACCAGGGAGCAAGGGGACAAGAGAGGGAACAGCAAGGCCGCTTAGTAAGAACTGAGCACCCCACCTTGGGACCCCAGACATCCTCCCGTCCCTCCCTTAGAGCCAGGGCTCCCCAGGCTGGCTCACCTTGGCAACGGGCCCCTGCGTCACACACGGTGCCCCAGCGCCCGTCCAGACGCACCTCCACCCACCCAGCGCAGCGGTGGGGGCCACCTACCAGCCTCACCTCTGGCAAAGCAAACACAGCTGCTGGGACACCTGTTCCGGGGCTGCGCGGGGAGACCCCAGGGGCTGCAGGGACTGAAGGCCCAGCTCAGCGCGAGGCATTTCTAGCGAGTGCAGAACAGGGCAGAATGGGCTTTCTCACGACACTAACCCTGGGTCCTTCTCCCGCACCTCCCTCCTGCCACATGCTAGACAGACAGGTCACTGAGCCCAGGAAATAATGTAGCAGCAGTGCTCCTGCTTTACAGAGGGGAAACTGAGGCACCGAGACAGGAAGTGACTTACCCCAGGTCATATAGTGTGCCTTTTGCAGAGCAGGGAATAGAACCTGCTCCCCCTCCCCACCCCACTCCCTGGCCAGAGACAGGGACAGAACCTGGCCCCCTCCCCCTGCTATAATCATCGGACATCAGGACGAAGACAAGGGTGGATGGCCCCATCCTGTCCCTTATCCATAAGCTCGTTCTCCTCCCCATTACCCCATGCTCCCATTTCCACTCAGCAGCATGTGCATTAAACACCCAGAGCTTCCCGTTGGCCACGTCGGGCATGTTGTCACTGCCCTCAGGCAGCCCCCTTGATCTCATTGCATGCTGGGACCTGCACTCAGGCAGCCACCTTGCTCCCATTGCATGCTGGGATCTGAGCTCGGCCAACCTCCTCACTCCTATTGCATGCTGGAACCTAACTTCAGGCAGGTGCCTTAACACCGTTGCACTCTGGGACCTGTGCTTGGGCAGCTGATTCTCCAAAGGGCGGCCGTGGTCACCTCTGCTCTGGCCCCAGCTGTGATGCCAGGGGGGTTGGGATCCTGGCCCAGGCTCTGGCAAAGGGCAGCCCCCTGGGGACCAGAAATACATACCTGAGGAGGCACCTGGGGAGAGACAAGGGGGAAACTGTCAGGAGCAGAGGGTCCTGTGCACCCCAAAGCTTCCCGGTCCCAAGGCACCTGCAGGAAAGTGGCACCGGGCGGGGGAAACAGGTGTCAGGGACTCGAACCCAGATGGCACGGTTCGTTGTCTGACCACAGAGAGACAGGCAACACCAGCAAGGTCCAAACACAAGCTCTTTATTGAAGAGTGCACACAACAATAGAGCGTGGCCCGTCTCCACTGAGAACCAGCCCTGATTACAATAACTAGTAAGGTTATATAGACAGTTCTGTCATGTAGGGTTACCATTCGTCCGGATTTACCCGGACATGTCCTCCTTTTTGTGCTAAAAATAGCGTCCGGGGGGGAACTTGTAAAGCACTCACAATGTCCGGGATTTCCCCCCTCCCCTGGCAGAGCAGAGCGAGCGGCTGGGAGGGCTGCAGGAAAGTCCCGGGCTGGACTCTAGAGCAGCTGTAGAGGAGCCGGATCCGCCCTGCATTCTGAGCCAGCAGCTCTCCCCTGCAGCCCGGTCCGGCAGCACTGTGCAGGGCCAGGGACCGGGTTTTGTTGTGCTGGGGAGCGCAGCCACGTGTCCGGCTCGGCTTGCACAGAGCCCAACACCCTGTTCTGAGCAGCAGGGTAAGGGGGCCAGGGGGCAGGAGAAGGGGCAGGGAGGTTCTGGAGGGGGCAGTCAAGAAACGGGGGGGGGGCTTTTGGGGGGGAGTGGAGAAAGTTTTGGGCAGTCAGGGTACAGGTAGGGGGTAGGGTCCTGGGGGGCAGTTGGGGGGGGTCTCAGGAGGGGGCAGTCAGGGGACAAGGAACAGGGAGTCTTAGGTAGGGGGTGGGGTTCTGGAGGGCAGTTAGGAGCAGGGGTCCCAGGAGGGGGCAGTCAGGGGACAAGGAGCGGGGGGTGGGGGGCTGGGAGTTCTGGGGGGGAGCTGTCAGGGGGCAGGAGTGGGGAGAGGGATCGGAGCAGTCAGGGGACAGGGAGCAGAGGGGTTTAGATGGGTTGGGAGTTCTGGGGGGGGCTGTCAGGGGGCAGGAGTGGGGAGAGGGATCGGAGCAGTCAGGGGACAGGGAGCAGAGGGGTTTAGATGGGTTGGGAGTTCTGGGGGGGGCTGTCAGGGGGCAGGAGTGGGGAGAGGGATCGGAGCAGTCAGGGGACAGGGAGCAGAGGGGTTTAGATGGGTTGGGAGTTCTGGGGGGGGCTGTCAGGGGGTGGGGAGTGGTTGGATGGGGCGTGGGAGTCCCAGGGGTCTGTCTGGGGGTGGGGGTGTGGATAAGGGTTGGGGCAGTCAGGGGACAAGAGGCAGGGAGGCTTAGATAGGGAGTGGAATCCTGGGGGGCAGTTAGGGGCAGGGGTCCCAGGAGGGGGCAGTCAGGGGACAAGGAACGGGGGGAGGGTTGGGGGTTCTGGGGGGGCGGGAAGTGGGAGGGGCAGGGGCGGGGCTAGGGCAGGGCTCCTCCCGTCCTCTTTTTTGCTTGCTGAAATATGGTAACCCTACTGTCGCGTCATAGTTAAAACAACCCAACCCCCCTTTATTAGTTTGAAAGCTTCTAATATTCATGCATATCTATCTTCTTTGACACTACAAACAATTCGTGATGCCTCAGCAACTTCTTATGAGCTTTGTTGTCATGCACCAGAAACTAGGAGAAAGGAGGGAGTTGAGTACAGATGAAGAACAGAAACAGGGAGTGGAGACTGCAAGTCTCCATATGTCCAAACAAACTGTTCCTAGCACTTCTGGTACAAGAATGCAGCCCCCACCTCTTATCTCATTCTTTGAAGCCCAAGCAAGCATGTCTTCATGTTTCACAGAGAGACAGGAATGGCCCAGCAACTACTATTAGCCTCATTTTGGCTAAGCTGGCCAAACAACCTGTTCCATACTCCATTTTCTTGAGCCTAACACAGGCAAGCTCATTGTACCCCTACCAGGGAGCAAGGGGACATGACAGGGAGCAGAGCCCAGGCCCTGCTTGTCCCACCCTCCAGACATGTCAGGTCCCCTCCCTGCTCCCTGGGCAGACTGTGCAGTGCTCACCCAGCAAGGCCGCTCAGTCAGAACTGAGCACCCCACCCTGGGACCCCAGGCATCCTCCCATCCCTCCCTTAGGACCAGGGCTCCCCAGGCCGGCTCACCTTGGCAACGGGCCCCTGCATCCTCATCATGCTGGCAGAGGTCCCCTGGATCCATGTACGGGCAGCTCCCCAGCGCCGCCTCTGTCCCCTGGCACTGCACGTCCATCATCAGGACAGGGTCTGACTCGTTGCCCGGGCCGAACACTTTACTAGTCAGCGCTTCCATGGCCGGCCCACAGCCCAGCTGCCTGCAGACCACAGCCACGTCGTTCAGGTCCCAGCCGTCGTCACACACGGTGCCCCAGCGCCCGTCCAGACGCACCTCCACCCGCCCGGCGCAGCGGTGGGGGCCACCTACCAGCCTCACGTCTGGCAAAGCAAACACAGCTGCTGAGAAGCCTGTTCCGGGGCTGCGCGGGGAGACCCCAGGGGCTGCAGGCCCAGCTCAGCGCGAGGCATTGCCAGCGAGTGCAGAACAGGACAGAATGGGCTTTCCCACGACTCTAACCCTGGGCCCTTCTCCCGCACCTCCCTCCCGCCACATGCTGCACAGACAGGTCACTGAGCCCCAGGAAATGGCGCAGCATCAGCACCCCTGCTTTACAGAGGGGAAACTAAGGCACAGAGACAGGAAGTGACTTAGCCCACGTCACACAGTGAGCCTTGTGCAGAGCAGGGAGTAGAACCTTTTTTCTGGCAACTAGCAGAAGTTGCTAGATCGCAGGCCCTGGTTCTCATGGGAGACTTTAATCACCCTGATATCTGCTGGGAGAGCAATACAGCGGTGCACAGGCAATCAGGAAATTTTTGGAAAGTGTAGGGGACAATTTCCTAGTGCAAGTGCTGGAGGAACCAACTAGGGGCAAAGCTTTTCTTGACCGGCTGCTCACAAACAGGGAAGAATTAGTAGGGGAATCAAAAGTGGATGGGAACCTGGGAGGCAGTGACCATGAGATGGTCGAGTTCAGGATCCTGACACAAGGAAGAAAGGAGAGCAGCAGAATACGGACCCTGGACTTCAGAAAAGCAGACTTTGACTCCCTCAGGGAACTGATGGGCAGGATCCCCTGGGAGAATAACATGAAGGGCAAAGGGGTCCAGGAGAGCTGGCTGTATTTTAAAGAATCCTTATTGAGGTTGCAGGAACAAACCATCCTGATGTGTAGAAAGAATAGTAAATATGGCAGGCGACCAGCTTGGCTAAACAGTGAAATCCTTGCTGATCTTAAACGCAAAAAAGAAGCTTACAAGAAGTGGAAGATTGGACAAATGACCAGGGAGGAGTATAAAAATATTGCTCAGGCATGCAGGAGTGAAATCAGGAAGGCCAAATCACACTTGGAGTTGCAGTTAGCAAGAGATGTTAAGAGTAACAAGAAGGGTTTCTTCAGGTATGTTAGCAACAAGAAGAAAATCAAGGAAAGTGTGGGCCCCTTACTGAATGAGGGAGGCAACCTAGTGACCGAGGATGTGGAAAAAGCTAATGTACTCAAGGATTTTTTTGCCTCTGTCTTCACGAACAAGGTCAGCTCCCACATTGCTGCACTGGGCAGCACAATATGGGGAGAAGGTGACCAGCCCTCTGTGGAGAAAGAAGTGGTTCGGGACTATTTAGAAAAACTGGACGTGCACAAGTCCATGGGGCCGGATGCGCTGCATCCGAGGGTGCTAAAGGAGTTGGCGGGTGAGATTGCAGAGCCATTAGCCATTATTTTTGAAAACTCATGGCGATGGGGGAGGTCCCAGATGACTGGAAAAAGGCTAATGTAGTGCCCATCTTTAAAAAAGGGAAGAAGGAGGATCCGGGGAACTACAGGCCAGTCAGCCTCACCTCAGTCCCTGGAAAAATCATGGAGCAGGTCCTCAAGGAATCAATTATGAAACATTTAGAGGAGAGGAAAGTGATCAGGAACAGTCAGCATGGATTCACGAAGGGGAAGTCGTGCCTGACTAACCTAATTGCCTTCTATGATGAGATAACTGGCTCTGTGGATGAGGGGAAAGCAGTGGATGTGTTATTCCTTGACTTTAGCAAAGCTTTTGATACGGTCTCCCACAGTATTCTTGCCGCCAAGTTAAAGAAGTATGGGCTGGATGAATGGACTGTAAGGTGGATAGAAAGCTGGCTAGATTGTCGGGCTCAACGGGTAGTGATCAATGGCTCCATGTCTAGTTGGCAGCCGGTTTCAAGCGGAGTGCCCCAAGGGTCGGTCCTGGGGCCGGTTTTGTTTAATATCTTTATTAATGATCTGGAGGATGGTGTGGACTGCACTCTCAGCAAGTTTGCAGATGACACTAAACTAGGAGGCGTGGTAGATACACTAGAGGGTAGGGATCAGATACAGAGGGACCTAGACAAATTAGAGGATTGGGCCGAAAAAAACCTGATGAGGTTCAACAAGGACAAGTGCAGAGTCCTGCACTTAGGACGGAAGAATCCCATGCACTGCTACAGACTAGGGACCGAATGGCTAGGTAGCAGTTCTGCAGAAAAGGACCTAGGGGTCACAGTGGACGAGAAGCTGGATATGAGTCAACAGTGTGCTCTTGTTGCCAAGAAGGCTAACGGCATTTTGGGCTGTATAAGTAGGGGCATTGCCAGCAGATCGAGGAACGTGATCGTTCCCCTTTATTCGACATTGGTGAGGCCTCATCTGGAATACTGTGTCCAGTTTTGGGCCTCACACTACAAGAAGGATGTGGAAAAATTGGAAAGAGTCCAGCGGAGGGCAACAAAAATGATTAGGGGTCTGGAGCACATGACTTATGAGGAGAGGCTGAGGGAACTGGGATTGTTTAGTCTCCAGAAGAGAAGAATGAGGGGGGATTTGATAGCAGCCTTCAACTACCTGAAGGGGGGTTCCAAAGAGGATGGAGCTCGGCTGTTCTCAGTGGTGGCAGATGACAGAACAAGGAGCAATGGTCTCAAGTTGCAGTGGGGGAGGTCCAGGTTGGATATCAGGAAAAACTATTTCACTAGGAGGGTGGTGAAACACTGGAATGCGTTACCTAGGGAGGTGGTGGAGTCTCCTTCTTTGGAGGTTTTTAAGGCCCGGCTTGACAAAGCCCTGGCTGGGATGATTTAGCTGGGAATTGGTCCTGCTTTGAGCAGGGGGTTGGACTAGATGACCTCTTGAGGTCCCTTCCAACTCTGATATTCTATGATTCTATGAACCTGCCACCCCACATCACTCCCTGGCTAGAGACAGGGACAGAACCTGGCCCCCTCCTCCCCCTGCTCCTGCCCCCCTTTCCCTGCTATAACCATCAGACATCGGGACCAAGACAAGGGTGGATCCGGATTCCTGGCTCCCCATCCTGTCCCTTATCCAGAAGTTCATTCTCCTCCCCATTACCCCATGCCCCCATTTCCACTCAGCAGCATGTGCATTAAACAGCCAGAGTTTCCCGTTGGCCACGTGGTCACTAGGGAAAGATGGGTAGTGTCCCCTCGAGATCGCCCGCCCGCCTGCAGAGCACACAGCTCCTGGGGAGACAGGGTAGTGCCCTGCTGTGGGGCCAGGACTGGCAGCTGGAGGGAAGAGACCCTGGCTCCCTTGAGCAAGGCGGGCATGTCCCTACCTGCCCCCACTCATTTGCATACATGGTACTCTGCCCCCAGGTGGGCTGGTTAGAGTGCGCAGCTCCCTTCCTACCTCATTTGCATACACACTGGAGGGCCATAGTGTGCCCTGTGCTGCCCGGCCTGGACAGTCTTCATGCGCCATGCTCACAGCACATGGTCTGCGTGCTGTGTGAGGGCAGGGATACAATGGGGGCCCGGGTCAGGGTGACAACAAGCAGGTACCCCATAGAGAGAGGGGCCACCCTGACCTGGAGGACAGGGGGCTAGATTGAGTGTGAACACACAAGGAAGCTAAGTTGGTGTTTTCTGCTTCTTCTTTTTCTTTGAGTTGTAGGGGAAGTAAGGGGGGTGGGGGCAGGGGCTAAATAGCTGGGATTTTTATTTTCCTTGATCTAACACAATGTAGCTGGCAGATCCCAGTGTTGAATAAGACAGCAGCACAGGGAGAAACCAGAGCTGGGGGGGGAGGTGGTGATGCCACATTCCCAGGGGAACATGCTCCATTGCAATGAGTAACAGCTCACACAGGGGCAGCTCCTAGTGCCTTGCTCCTGTTGTGTGCTTGGACCCAGGTAGCCGCCTTACTCCTGTTGCATGATGGGATCTGCACTCAGGCTGCCACCTCACTCCCCTGGGATCTGTGCTTGGTCAGTCTCCTCGATCCTGTTGCATTCTATGACCTAACCTGCCTTAACACCGTTGCACTCTGGGACCTGTGCTTTGGCAGCTGACTCTCCAAAGGGCGTCCGTGGTCACCTCTGCTCAGGCCCCAGCCGTGATGCCAGGGGGGTTGGGATCCTGGCCTGCGCTCTGGCAAAGGGCAGCCCCCTGGGTGCCAGACATACATACCTGAGGAGGCATCCGGGGAGAGACAAGGGGAAAACTGTCAGGAAGAAAGAGGGGCTCATGCACCCCAAAGCCTCCCAGCCCCAAGGCACCTGCAGGAAAGTGGCGCCGGGCGGGGCAGAGTCCAGAGCAGTTAGAGCCAAACACAGCAGTGACATGTGCTGGGACCCAGGGGAATGGGGGAGTCCCAGGAGGCCCAGGACGTCTGCCCATCTGCTGCTCTGCCCTGCTCCTCACCTTGGTGCATAGACCAGCCCCATGAGGGCACTGCCTGGCCCCACCAGCACAGACTGAGGCCCTCTCCCTGTGCGGGGACTCGGCAGGGCAGGGCTCAGCCACATCCCCTGGTGGGGGGAGAACAGGCGAGCTCGTTGTATCCCCACCAGAGATACATCCATGATGCAGGAACTGCCGAGCCAGCACCTCCCCCCGATGGGGGTGGGTACCCGCCACAACCAGAGAGGCCCTCAACTAATCAGAGCAAGAGGCACAGCCGCAGATCCATGGCTCCCCCGGGCGAGCAGCTCCGTCCTGCCGCGATCCGGTGCCAAGCGCTGCTCTCACCCCACCCAGCCCAGGAAGTCCCTTTTAAAGGCTGGCCTAGGACTGCCAGGTCAGCATGGGAGGAACTGGAGTGAGGGGCCGGCCCATTGACCGGTCACAAGATTGTTTCCCGGCACCACGGCACTGGGCAGCACGTGTCCCAGGGCTGGGGGAGGAGGGCAGGGGAGTGACACTGCGGTCAATAGTGTTGCCTGCAAATGAACCCACTGATGTGGCAATGGATGGCCAGTGCTGCAGGGAGCAGGGCAGGAGCTCAGTGGGGGGCACTCTCCCTGTACAGGCAGTGCTGGCCCCAGTGCTGGCCCCGACTCTGGGAGGGGAGTGGGGTGTAGTGGTTAGAACAGGGGTGCTGGGAGCTGGGACTGCTGGGTTCTAGCTCTGGCTCTAGCAGGGGAGTAAGTGGGAACCGCTGGCTAGAGCAGGGGGCTGGGAGCAGGGATGACCTCAAGGCACCTCCCCACTCCATGACTGTCCTGAGTCCCATGGCGCTGGCCCAACTTTCTGACTGCTTCCCCTTCTGCTGCCTGGAATCTCTGCAGCCGGCTCCACTTCCTTCTCTGGCGGAGCTGGCGCTTTGGGTCCGAGGGGGGCTCCCTCCACGTGGCAGCTAAGGGAGGGGGGAGCCTGACCCAATAGGGGCCCTCTGCCGAGGGGCTGGGCACTTCCACCCACCACCTGCTTGTAGGCACCTTAGAAGACAACTTTGGGGGAGGGATCCTGGTGGGAGATGGGTTGATCAGAAGGAGGTCGCTCCCCCAGCCTGGCTGTCCCCCAGCTCCTGGGACCCCGAAACCCATTGGGACACACTTGGCCTGTCGTTGGCCTGAGCTTGAGAGAGACGTCCTGACAGACCAGGCCTGGGCCAGGGACCCACCAACAGCACCAGCTCCACCGGCCCCCACGTGGGAGGTGAGCCGGGTTCCTGCTGACACCCCCTCCCTTGCCACCCCACTCCTGCCCACGGTTCCTAGGTGCCCTGCCTGGGTCGCCAGCCCCCTCCTGCCCATGGTTCCCAGGTGCCCTGCCTGGCTCGCCAGCCCCCTACTGCCCACGGTTCCCAGGTGCCCTGCCTGGCTCGCCAGCTCCTTCCTGACTGCGGTTCCCATGGCCTTTGCACTCAAGGGAGCTGGTGTTAATGCCCAGGAGTAACGAGGTTTTGAGCAGGTGGTGACCTGCTGGGGTCGCTGGCTGCTTCCCAAGCTCTGTCACGGAGGACGCGCCATGAACCGATCTCCCCGGCGTAGAGCTGCCCAGCCCAGGGCAGAGATGCTGGAGCCCCTGCTGGCCGGGTTGCTGGCATGGTCAGGCCGTTAGGGTGTCTGCCATGTGGTGCAGAGCCACCCCCTGCTCGGCCCTTGCAGCCCCAGCACACACCCTGACAGGGGCCCTCTGCTTCCAAACCAGGCCATGCAGAACCTAGGCATCTCCCACCCAGCAGGGTGAGCTCTTCCCCTGGGAAGGGCAGCAGGGGCAGGGAGCTCCCCTCCCCCACGTGACAGGTGCTGCCCCACCCAGCTGCAGGGCGGGGCTCCAGTTCATTTAGTCCTGGGGGCTCCATCCCACTGGCGCTTCTGCATGTCTTTGTCCCTGGCCAGAGCCTGGGATGGGGAGTGGGGGGTACAGTGTGCAGGTGATTGGGGGAAGAGCCCAGGGGTTGGTGAGTGTGTGTGTGGAGCTCAGGGGATGGGGTGCAGTGCCCAGGGGATCGGGGGGTAGTGCCCAGGGGGTGGGGGGAAGAGCCCAGAGATTGGGGGGTGCAGAACTCAGGAGATGGGGGGCAAAACTGCAGGGGTTGGTGGGGGCTGGGGCACAGAGCCCAGGGAATGAGGTGAGGTGCAGTGCCCAGGGGATGGGGTGGGGTGGGGTGCAGTACCCAGGGGGTGGGGCACAGAGCCCAGGGGATGGGGTGAGAGGAGCCAGGGCAGGGGTTCACCCTTCATATTGCAGCCCATCACCCAATGCCTCACCCGGCCCCGGGGGAAGGGGATGATGAAGTGGGAATTTTCTGTGTTATTTTTACGACTCCTATGTGTGCCTCAGGTTCCCTCTGTGGTTTGTATCACTACCCCGCTGGGGCACAGGGGTTAACGCTGCTCTTGGAGCCCAGCAGAAGCAAGGCCCCTCGCTGGCAGGGTGGCATGACTGGGTCGCTAAGGAACTGAAACCGACCCAAATCAGCAGAGGGTCCAGAGAGCCAAGGGAAGCCCCAGCGATGATCACGGGACACTCGTGTCTCCCTGGCCTGCTGTGAACTCAGCACGGCCCTGCCTGACGCCAAAGGGCTGAGTGGGACAGGCGGCGGGAGCCAGCCAGTTACACATAGCACAGACCCCAGGGGCCCTGCACTGCGGAGCACCCCGTGCTGGGGCTATGGGGGTTACAGGCCACTGCCCAGTGCAAACAGGCTCCCCAGAACAGACAGACAAGCAGATGCTGCCGAACCAGCTCCTTCCTCTTTACTGGGGGCTGGGCTCAGACTGATGCCTGCAGCCCAGAGCATGGTGCCAATGTGGGGGCAGTCGGGCATGATCTCGGGGTGGATCCCACAGAGCTCTGCACTGGAGGTGGGGGGGGGGGGCAGTGGAGGCGGGGGGTGTCTGTCTCTCAGCGCTGACTCAGACAGGAGAGCTGGGTCTGTGCTGAAAGCTTCCCAGCCTGATCCCTGCACCACCCACAGTGACGTGATGGATACAAGTTACCTGTGCACACAACACCGGCATCTTCTCCGTGGGTACAGTTATTGTCTCCCCAAGGCCGAGCCCTGCAATCGGAGAGGGCAACTTCAGTCCCTGTGCAGTTGACGTCATCCAGCCAAATACGGTCAGATCCTCGCCCAAAGCGAGCCTCTCTTGGGGCTGATAACGCCGTCCCACAGCCCAGCTGCCTGCACACGACTCCGGCATCCTGTAAGTCCCAGCCGTCATGACACACGGTTCCCCATCTCTGGTTGTGAAGTACCTCGACCCTCCCAGCGCAGCGACTCGGGCCGTTCGCCAGTCGGAGCTGAGCCACTTCTGAGATGCCAGCGTCTACAAACACCCAAGGGAATAAACACTCAAGAAGCTTCCTGTGCATCTGATCTCTCGTGTCGCTGGGGAATGTAGCGCCTCTCGCCGATGGATCTGACCGGTCTCTGCACACAGCCACTGCCTATCGAGGGCTCCCCACCACTGACCAGGCTAATCACTTGGGTAACGTTGAAGTTTGTCCACTCCCGCCGGAGCCAGCTGTCACCTAGTTAGGCAGACTGGACAGCAGTCTGACCTACTGCTCCCACTAGAACACTTAAAAAGATCACCCCCCGCACTGCTGGCAGAACCTCCTGGGGAGCAGATTTACACCCTCACTCCTGGCGCTGGTATTCGCTCCAGTGCGATACTGTGCAGTGCTGTGGGGCAGACGCTGGGATACGCATCTTGGTGATTGGGAGCTGAACACAGTCACCCGTGTCATTGGTGGTTGCCTTAGCCTGACATCAGCATCGAAATTACATGTGTTGGCTCCATAGTTCCCTGAAAACGTCACCCAGAGTCCATCCCCCTGACAACTGCCTGGAGTGCAGGGACGCCTGGCAGGAACCTGCTGCGCACCAGGCTGACAATGGTTCCGACCACGGCAGAGGCAATGCACACTTCCTACAAGCAGATCGGCCCCCTCCTGAAGCAAACACCTGCCCCTGCGGTTCCTCCAGACTTGCCACAACTGACTTGGCAACATCTTTTTGTGGCAGCCATTGCTGCACTCCTGTCTAGTGCTGCCAGCCCAGTACCAGTCTCAGATGAATGATGGCAGAGCTGGGCTGACAGCTATGTCCTCACAGAGGGGCAGCAACTCTGGGATAGAGAGACTGGCGTGCTGATGGATTTTCAGAAGGAATAAAAACCAGTAGGAGAGCACTTCAATCTCTCTGGTCACTCAATAACAGACTTAAAAGTGGCCATTCTTCAACAAAAAATCTTCAAAAACAGACCGGAACGAGAAACTGCAGAACTGGAATTAATTTGCAAACTGGACACCATCAATTTAGGCCTGAATAAAGACTGGGAGTGTCTGGGTCACTACAAAAAGTAATTTTCCCTCTGTTAATATTCATCCCTTCTTGTCAACTGTTGATAATTGGCCACTTCCACCTTCATTGAATTGACCTCGTTACCACTAACCCCCCATTTAGAAAGGCATCTCCTATCATTTCATGTGCTGTAATATATATACTACCTACTGTATTTTTCACTCCATGCATCTCATAAAGTGGGTTTTAGCCCACAAAAGCTTATGCCCAAATAAATTTGTTAGTCTCTAAGGTGCCACAAGGACTCCTCATTGTTTTTCCTTTTATTAAAAAGTTTCTTTTCTGCACTGAGATTCTGTGCTTGCAAGAGGGGAAACTTTGCCTCGTAGCCGCACCCAGGGGGTGGTGTGTAATTGTCCCAGGTTACTGGGTGGATGCTCAAGCCAGATCTGTGTTATATTGCTGGAAAGGAACCTGGCCCTGGCTGCTTTCGATGCCACTGACAGAAGAGTTACATAGATATCGACTTGTGACATACACAAGAGAAAAAGACTCCCCCCACTGACATGCAGCCACTTCTGGGGTAGGACAGGGCAGCTGAGAAACAGGACAGGGAAATATGTAGGCTGTGTAGGACAGGAAGTAAGGAAGAATTGTGTCTACTGTGTCCAGCTCTTGGGGAAGTTACAGGTTCAGGACTAATTCCCTGAAATGCAAATCCGCTGGAACACAGTGATTGGGAACCGGACTCGAGAAATTGTCCCTGGATTTTTAGTTTGAGTGAGCGGCTGCAGGCTCCGTTGACAGCAAATCCAACCAGTGGAAGCTGCAGTTACCCAGGTCCTCATTGTGCCACAGAGAAGTCTGGCCCAGAGATAAGTAGATGCCAACTGGCACAGGGATACCTTGAGTTATACAGGGATCTCCTGGGTGAGATATATGCACAATAGCTCACCAGAGGTGGTATGTGAGGTCTCTACCAAGAGACAGCAGCCCACTGGTCACTCTAATGGGGGCAAGATGTTTGCATGGGACATATCTGAAGAGAGATGTAAAATGTGGAATATGACGCTCCAGAAGTGTTGAAGTGAAGCTTGTCACCTGCGCCATGGCAATCCCTTCGGCTGAGCCAATCAGCACATAGAACAAAGCACAGCCGTGGAGACAGGCTATATTCGTTGTCTGGGCCCAGTGGGGGCCTGAGAATTTACAAAGATAAAGGACCCTCAGCACAAGTCTCCGAAGAGAGACCTCCTCTGGGAAGAGACAATGGTCTGTACCTACAAAGAAAGAGGAGAGGGGACAAGAGCTCCCTTTCACCCAGGAGGCGACTGACAGCATTTGTCTCAGGAAGAGGAGATCACAGCCAAGCCTGGAGTAAAACCCTGGAAGGACTGTTGGGTGAGTGTTGCTCTACCAGACAGAAAAGTGTCTTGTTCAATGAGTCTAGGCTCTAGTCAGCGTGGTATGATTTTATTGGCCATGGAACCATTTTTTTCCAACCCGTCTCCTTGCTACCCCTCGAATCTCTACATTCTGTGAAATTGCTTGTCCTTGCTGTGACTATGAAGGGCTCTAGAGCTGTGTGGTTGTTCGGGGCAGAGATGGGAGGTGGGGCTGGTCACCTTGGGACCCTGTTCCTTTGGGAGCAGCAGATATGTGACTGCTGTGAATGCCCAGCGGGACAGGGACTGGGTGCTGGAGGGGGACGCTCGGAGGGCCGAAGGTTGAATTGTGCCTATTGCTAACCTGGAGAGAGGTCACTCACCTCCCCAAGGCCTAGAGGATACAGTTTATGTGGCCTGTGGCCGAGGGAGTCAGGGAGCTTCCCCCCAGCGGGCACAGACAAGGCTTCCTCGTGCTAGGGGCCCCTGGCTCCGCACTGGGGCATTAGGGCCAGAACAACTGCAAAGGGAGAGCACCCCCTACTGACACCACCCTACCTACAGTACAGGCCCTTAGCACCACGCTGGGGCACTGGGGTCAGTGCTGACTCAGACAGGATACTTGTGGAACATGGACCTGAACAAGTTCATGACTTTCCCTTCCCTGAGGAGGGAAATAAAAGAAAATTCTCTGCTCAGCCATGTCATCACGTCATCACTGCCCTCAGGCAGCCCCCTTGCTCCCGTTGCATGCTGAGATCTGCGCTCGGCCAACCTCCACTCTCCTATTGCATGCTGAAACCTAACTTCAAACAGGTGCCTTAATACCATTGCACTCTGGGACCTGTGCTTTGGCAGCTGACTCTCCAAAGGGTGGCTGTGGTCACCTCTGCTCAGGCCCCAGCTGTGATGCCAGGGGGGTTGGGATTCTGGCCCAGGCTCTGGCAAAGGGCAACACCCTGGGGGCCAGAAATACATACCTGAGGAGGCATCTGGGAGAGACAAGGGGGAAATTGTCAGGAGCAGAGGGAGGCCCGTGCACCCCAAAGCCTCCCAGTCCCAAGGCACCTGCAGGAAAGTGGGGCCAGGTGGGGCAGAGTCTAGAGCAGTTAGAGCCAAACACAGCAGACACATGCTGGGACCTAGGGGAACGGGGGAGCCCCACGAGGCCCAGGCCAGCTGCCCATCAGCTGCTCTGCCCTGCTCTTCTCCCAGGTGCACAGACCAGCCCCCTGAGGGCACTGCTTGGCCCCACTAGCACACAGACTGAGGCCCTCTCCCCAGGAGCGCCGCCAGCTTTTCTGCCGCCCTCGGCGGCAGAAGGTCCCGCCCCAAAATCCCGCCCCCCACAGAGGCGGCGGAAGGTCCCGCCGGCGAAATACCACCGCGGTCGCCGCCCCCCAAATTGCAGCGCCCTAGGCAACTGCCTAGGTCGCCTAATGGGTTGCGCAGGCCCTGCCTCTCCCTGTGGGGGGACTCGGCAGGGCAGGGCTCAGCCACATCCCCTGTCGAGGGGGGAAACAGGCGAGCTCACTCTACCCCCACCAGAGAGCAAGGCCCAGGCCCTGCTTGTCCCACCCTCCAGACATGTCAGGTCCCCTCCCTGCTCCCTGGGCAGACTGTGCAATGCTCACCCAGCAAGGCCGCTCAGTCAGAACTGAGCACCCCACCCTGGGACCCCAGACATCCTCCCATCCCTCCCTTAGGGCCAGGGCTTTCCAGGCCAGCTCACCTTGGCAACGGGCCCCTGCGTCTTCATCATGCTGGCAGAGGTCTCCTGGATCCGTGTATGGGCAACTCCCCAGCGCCGCCTCTGTCCCCTGGCACTCCACATTCATCATCAGGACAGGGTCTGACTCGTTGCCCGGGCCGAACACTTTACCACTCAGCGCTTCCATGGCCGTCCCACAGTCCAGCTGCCTGCACACCACAGCCACGTCGCTCAGGCCCCAGCCGTCGTCACACACGGTGCCCCAGCGCCCGTCCAGATGCACCTCCACCCGCCCAGCGCAGCGGTGGGGGCCACCTACCAGCCTCACCTCTGGCAAAGCAAACACAGCTGCTGAGAAGCCTGCTCCGGGGCTGCGCGGGGAGACCCCAGGGGCTGCAGGCCCAGCTTGGCGCGAGGCATTGCTAGTGAGTGCAGAACAGGACAGAATGGGCTTTCCCACGACACTAACCCTGGGCCCTTCTCCCGCACCTCCCTCCTGCCACATGCTGCACAGACAGGTCACTGAGCCCCAGGAAATGGCGCAGCATCAGTGCCCCTGCTTTACCGAGGGGAAACTGAGGCACAGAGACAGGAAGTGACTTACCTCAGGTCACACAGTGAGCCTTGTGCAGAGCAAGGAATAGAACCTGCCCCCCCCTCCCCACTCCCTAGCCAGAGACAGGGACAGAACCTGGCCCCCTCCCCCTGCTCCTGGCCCACTTTCCCTGCTATAACCATAGGACATCGGGACCAAGACAAGGGTGGATCCGGACTCCTGGTTCCCGATCCTGTCCCTTATCTATAAGCTCGTTCTCCTCCCCATGGTCCCTTGCTCCATTTCCACTCAGCAGCATGTGGATTAAACACCCAGAGTTTCCCGTTGGCCACGTGGTCACTAGGGAAAGATGGGTGGTCTCCCCTCGAGATCGCCCGCCCGCCTGCAGAGCACACAGCTCCTGGGGACAGGGTAGTGCCCTGCTGTGGGGCCAGGACTGGCAGCTGGAGCGGAGAAACCCTGGCTCCCTTGAGCAAGGCGGGCGTGTCCCTACCTGCCCCCACTCATTTGCATACAGGGCACTCTGCCCCCAGGTGGGCTGGTTAGACTGCGCAGCTCCCTTCCTACCTCATTTGCATACATACCTCATTTGCATACATACCTCACCCTGGTGCATAGACCAGCCCCATGAGGGCACTGCATGGCCCCACCAGCACAGACTGAGGCCCCCTCCCTGTGGGGGGACTCGGCAGGGCAGGGCTCAGCCACATGCCCTGGTGGGGGAAGAACAGGCGAGTTCATTGTACCCCCACCAGAGATACACCCGGGATGCAGGGGCTGCCAAGCCAGCACCTCCCCCCGCCTTCCACACCCAGATGGGCCCTCAGTTAATCAGAGCAAGAGGCACAGCCGCAGATCCATGGCTCCCCCGGGCCGAGCAGTTCTGTCCTGCCGTGATCCGGTGCCAAGCGCTCCTCTCACCCCACCCTGCCCAGGAAGCCCCTTTTAAGGGCTGGCGCAGGACTGCCAGGCCAGCATGGGAGGAACCGGAATGAGGGGCCGGCCCTTGGACTGGTCACAAGATCGTTTCCTGGCACCATGGCACTGGGCTCAGTGCATGTCCAGGGCTGGGGGAGGAGGGCAGGGGAGTGACACTGCGGTCAATAGTGTTGCCTGCAAATGAACCCGCTGATGTGGCAATGGATGGCCAGTGCTGCAGGGAGCAGGGCAGGAGCTCAGTGCGGGGCACTCTCCCTGTACAGGCAGTGCTGGCCCCAGTGCTGGCACCGGCTCTGGGAGGGGAGTGGGGTCTTGTGGTTAGAGCAGGGGGGGTGGGAGCTGGGACGCCTGGGATCTCTCCCTGGCTCTGGCAGGTGAGTGGCGTCTGGTGATTAGAGGAGGAAGGTCGTGGGGGGGGGAGGTTGGGAGCTAGGACTCCTTGGTTCTAGCTCTGGCATATAGCAGGGGAGTAAGTGGGAACCGCTGGCTAGAGCAGGGGACTGGGACTGGGAGCCGGGACCTCAAGGCACCTCCCCACTCTGTGACTGTCCTGAGTCCCATGGCGCTGGCCCAACTTTCTGACTGCTTCCCCTTCTGACTGCCCGGAATCTCTGCAGCCGGCTCCACTTCCTTCTCTGGCGGAGCTGGTGCTTTGGGTCTGAATGGGGCTCCCCACAATTGGCAGTTGAGGGAGGGGGGAGCCTGACCCGATAGGGGCCCTCTGCCGAGGGGCTGGTCACTTCCACCCACCACCCGCTTGCAGGCATCTTAGAAGACAACTTTGGGGGAGGGATCCAGCTGGGAGATGGCCTGATCAGAAGGAGGTCGCTCCCCTAGCCTGGCTGTCCCCCAGCTCCTGGGACCCCCGAGACCCCTGGGACACACTTGGCCTGTCGTTGTTCTCAGTTTGAGAGAGACGTCCTGACAGACCAGGCCTGGGCGAGGGACCCACCAACAGCACCAGCTCCACCGGCCCCCACGCAGGAGGTGAGTCGGGTTCCTGCTGCCACCCCCCTCCCTCATCACGGGTCCTGTCCCTGCCTGCTGTGTTGTGTCTCTCTCCTGGCCTTCCCCTGCTGCCTTGGGTCAGTGAGTGTCTGGCTGGGCCAGCCCGCGCTGCATCTTCTGGTGTGTGGATCTCTCCTCATGCAGCTCCCAGGCGCCCTGCCTGGCTCGCCAGCCCCCTCCTGCCCACGGTTCCCAGGTGCCCTGCCTGGGTCACCAGCCCCCTCCTGTCCGCGCTTCCCAGGTGCCCTGCCTGGCTTGCCAGCCCCCTCCTGCCTGCAGTTCCCAGGTGCCCTGCCTGGCTCACCAGCCCCCTCCTGCCCGCGCTTCCCAGGTGCCCTGCCTGGCTCACCAGCCCCCTCCTGACTGCGGTTCCCAGGCGCCCTGCCTGGCTCACCAGCCCCCTCCTGCCCGCGCTTCCCAGGTGCCCTGCCTGGCTCACCAGCCCCCTCCTGCCCGCGCTTCCCAGGTGCCCTGCCTGGCTCACCAGCCCCCTCCTGCCCGCGCTTCCCAGGTGCCCTGCCTGGCTCACCAGCCCCCTCCTGACTGCGGTTCCCAGGGCCTATGCGCTCAGGGAAGTTGGTGTTAATGCCCAGGAGTAACGAGGTTTTGAGCAGGTGGTGACCTGCTGGGGTCGCCGGCTGCTTCCCAAGCTCTGTCACGGAGGACGCGCCATGAACTGATCTCCCCGGCGTAGAGCTGCCCAGCCCAGGACAGAGATGCTGGAGCCCCTGCTGGCCGGGTTGCTGGCATAGTCAGGCCGTTAGGGTGTCTGCCATGTGGTGCAGAGCCACCCCCTGCTCGGCCCTTGCAGCCCCAGCACACACCCTGAGAGGGGCCCTCTGCTTCCAACCCAGGCCATGCAGAACCTAGGCATCTCCCACCTGGCAGGGTGAGCTCTTCCCCTGGGAAGGGCAGCAGGGCAGGGAGCTCCCCTCCCCCCATGTGAGAGGTGCTGCCCCACCCAGCTGCAGGGCGGGGCTCCAGTTCATTTAGCCCTGGGAGCTACATTCCACTGGGGCTTCTGCATGCCTTTGTCCCTGGCCAGAGCCCGAGGTGGGGGTAGGGATGGGGGGAGTGGGGTGCAGAGCCCAGGGGATCAGGGAAAGAGCCCAGGGGCTGGGGAGAAGAGGACAGAGGTTGGTGGGGGGGGGTGCAGAGCTCAGGAGATGAGGGGCAAAAGCGCAGGGGTTGGTGGGGGGTGGGACACAGACTCCAGGGGATGGGATGCAGTACCCAGCAGGTGAGGTGCAGTGCCCAGGGGTGCAGTACCCAGGGGTTGGAGCACAGAGCCCAGGGGATTGGGTGGGAGGAGCCAGGGCAGGGGTTCACCCTTCATATTGTAGCCCATCACCCAAAGCCTCACCCGGCCCCGGGGGAAGGGGATGATGAAGTGGAAATTTTCTGTATTATTTTTACGACTCCTGTGTGTGCCTCAGGTTCCCGCTGTGGTTTGTATCACTACCCAGCGGGGACACAGGGGTTAACGCTGCTCTTGGAGCCCAGCAGAAGCGAGGCCCCGCGCTGCCTGGGTGGCGTGACTCGGTCGCTAAAGAACTGAAACCGACCCAAATCAGCAGAGGGTCCAGAGAGCCAAGGGAAGCCCCAGCGCTGATCATGGGACACTTGTGTCTCCCTGGCCTGCTGTGAACTCAGCAGGGCCCTGCCTGGCGCCAAAGGGCTGAGTGGGGCAGGCGGCGGCTAAGAGCTGCCTTTGGGGAGAGGCTCCGGGCTCACCTGGGATTAGAAAGGACATGGAGAGCTCAAGCCTGGACAATGGCTTAGCCCTGCCTCTCCGTGCCAGCCCCTGGCTGCGGGATGCTGCAGCCAGGTGACTATTAGCCCTGCTCTCTATGCCAAGGCTGCTGGTGTGGCTGGGAAGGCTCCCTTGGCCAGGCGCCCTGGAGGGGCCCAGTACAAGCCTCCCGCAAGTTGGGCTGGGCTCACTGCAGGGAGCCGCGGGGAGAGACGGGGCTGCTGGTGCTGAGGGCACGGCCCTGCCCTTGGGGATGGAGCACAGAGCCCAGCACATTAAAGGGGTTACTCCCAGGAGACTGGTGATCTAGACCAGACCCTGTGGATCCACAATGGGCAGACGGGCAAACTGGGCAGCCAGGCCGAGGGGGCCGGCCAGTTACACAGAGCACAGACCCCGGGGGCCCTGCAGTGCGGAGCACCCCGTGCTGGGGCTATGGGGGTTACAGGCCACTGCCCAGTGCAAACAGGGCTCCCCAGAACGGACAGAAAAGCAGATGCCGCAGATCCAGCTCCTTCCTCTTTACTGGGGGCTGGGCTCAGACTGACACCTGCAGCCCGGAGCTCGGTGCGGGCCAGACGGGCATGATCTCGGAGTGGATCACACAGAGTTCTGCACTGGAGGTGGGGGGGGCAATGCAGGCTGGGGGTGTCTGTCTCTCAGCGGTGACTCAGACAGGAGAGCTGGGTCTGTGCTGAAAGCTTCCCAGCCCAATCCCTGCACCAAACACAGGGACCTGATGGATGCAAGTTACCTGAGCACACAACACCGGCATCTTGTCTGTGGTTACAGTTACTCTCTCCCCAAGGCCGAGCCCTGCAATCGGAGAGGGCAGCTTCTGTCCCTGTGCAGTTGACGTCATCCAGCCAGATACGGTCAGATCCTTGCCCAAATCGAGCCCCTCTTGGGGCTGATAACGCCGTCCCACAGCCCAGCTGCCTGCACACGACTCCGGCATCCTGTAAGTCCCAGTTGTCATCACACACGGTTCCCCAGAGCTGGTTGTGAAGCACCTCGACCCTCCCAGCGCATTGACTCCTGCTGTTCACCAATCGGATCTGAGCCACTTCTGAGATGCCAGCGTCTGCAAACATCCAAGGGAATAAACTCTCAGGGAGGTTCCTGTGCATCTGATCTCTCGTGTCGCTGAGGAACATAGCGCCTCCCGCCAATGGATCTGACAGGTCTCTGCACACAGCCACTGCCTGTCGAGGGCTCCCCACCACTGACCAGGCTAATCACTTGGGTAACGTTGAAGTTTGTCCACTCCCGCCGGAGCCAGCTGTCACCTAGTTAGGCAGACTGGACGGCAGTCTGACCTACTGCTCCCACTAGAACACTTAGAAAGATCATCCCCTGCACTGCTGGCAGAACCTCCTGGGGAGCAGATTTACACCCTCACTCCTGGCGCTGGTATTCGCTCCAGTGTGATACTGTGCAGTGCTGCGGGGCAGACACTGGCATAAGCACCTTGGTGATTGGGAGCTGAACACAGTCACCGGTGTCATTAGCGGTTGCCTTAGCCTGACATCAGCATCGAAATTACATGTGTTGGCTCCATAGCTCCCTGAAAATGTCACCCAGAGTCCATCCCCCTTAGAACTGCCTGGAGCGCAGGGACGCCTGGCAGGAACCTGCTGCGCACCAGGCTGACAATGGTTCCGACCAGGGCAGAGGCAATGCACACTTCCTACAAGCAGATCGGCCCCCTCCTGAAGCAAACACCTGCCCCTGCGGTTCCTGCTGACTTGCCATGACTGACTTGGCAACATCGTTTTGTGGCAGCTATTGCTGCACTCCTGTCTAGTGCTGCCAGCCCAGGACCAGTCTCAGATGAATGATGGCAGAGCTGGGCTGACAGTTGTGTCCTCACCCAGGGGCAGCAACTCTGGGATAGAGAGACTGGCGTGCTGATGGATTTTCAGAAGCCCTAACTTGTATCTGCCCATTTACAACCTGGGACGCAGATCCTGGGCTAGGTTTAACGAACCCCTGACTGGACTTGCTAGAGGAATTGCTGCAATGCAGAAACGTGGCTTAGCCTGATCTTCTCAGTGTGCCTGTGGGGCAGCAATACAGACAGGTACACGTGGTGGAGGAGAGCCCCGTTAGAAGACTGGACCTTGAGGTCGCACAGTCAGATGGCTGAACAAGCTAGAGGTGATCAAGGTGGGAATGAGCTCTCCCCTGGCAGCTAGTGATGAGCCGGGGAGGGGAAAAGGCTTCAGGACCAGACTTTATTTACAACAACACACCCACGCTGCCTAGGTATCCAGCAGACAGGTGTGTTGGGTGGTGCTGGGTTACAAATCATTGTAGTACTTGAATGCAGGGGTAGTGAAATGTTGTTGTCCTGAAAGGGGCAGCCCGTACATATAAGCGAACTAGGTGGTCTCCTAGGGTGCCAAGTTAAATGGGGAGCCAGATTCGAGGGAAAAAAAGCAAAATTAAAAAAAATGAAATGAAGAAAAAATGAAAAAGATGGGGAAAAAATACAAATATAATAACAAAGATGTCGTTATTTCAATTCCCTTGATGACTATGAGCCGCCAATGTGATATGGCCGTTAAAAAAGCTAATGCGGTCTTGGGATGCATCAGGTGAGGTATTTCCAGTAAAGGTAAGGAGGTGTTAGTACCGTTATACAAGGCACTGGTGAGACCTCATCTGGAATATTGTGTGCAGTTCTGGTCTACCGTGTTTAATTAGGATAAATTCAAACTGGAACAGGTTCAGAGAAGGGCTACTAGGATGATCCGAGGAATGGAAAACCTGTCTTATGAAAGGAGACTCAAAGAGCTTGGCTTGTTTAGCCTAACCAAAAGAAGGCTGAGGGGAGATATGATTGCTCTCTATAAATATATCCGAGGGATAAATATCAGGGAGGGAGAGGAATTATTTAAGCTTAATACCAATGTGGACACAAGAACAAATGGATATAAACTGGCCATCAGGAAGTTTAGAATTGAAATTAGATGAAGGTTTCTAACCATCAGAGGAGTGAAGTTCTGGAATAGCCTTCCAAGGGGAGCACTGGGGGCAAAAGCCATATCTGGCTTCAAGACTAAGCTTGATAAGTTTATGGAGGGGACAGTATGATGGGATAGCCTAATTTGGGCAATTAATTGATCTTTGATTATTAGCAGGTAAATATGCCCAATGGTCTGTGATGGGATGTTAGATGGGGTGGGATCTGAGTTACTACAGAGAATTCTTTCCTGGGTGCTGGCTGGTGAGTCTTGCCCACATGCTCAGGGTTTAACTGATCTCCATATTTGGGGTCGGGAAGCAATTTTCCTCCAGGGCAGATTGGCAGAGACCCTGGAATTTTTTCGCCTTCCTCTGCAGCATGGGGCACGGGTCACTTGCTGGAGGATTCTCTGCACCTTGAGGTCTTTAAACCACGATTTGAGGACTTCAATAACTCAGGCATAGGTTAGGGTAGGGTGACCAGATCGCAAGAGTGAAATATCAGGACACATTGGGCGAGCAGGGCGGGGGGAGGGGAGAGGACGACAATGACAGACACAGGTGCACAGAGCCATGAGAGGGGGCCCTCGGAAGCTGCGAGAGGCGGCCCTAGGAAGTTGCGAGCGGGGGATCAGGGAAAGAGCCCAGGGCAAGGACACCTGTTGAATTCAATGAGAATTTTGCATCTGAATTGATGTACCTAGTTCTGAGATTATAAAGCCAGAAGGGATCCGGTGATCACCTGGTCTCATCGCCTGTATAGCACAGACATAGAACTTTCCCAAAATAATTCCTAGAAGATAGCTTTTAGAAAAAGCTTTTAGAAAAACACCATAACCCTCAGTATATTGTTAATCGTTAATTACTCTCACCATTGAAAAGGTATGCCTTCTATCCAGTCTGAATTTGTCTAGCTGCAACTTCCAACCATTGGCTCATGCTCTACTTTTCTCTGCTAGACTGAAGTGCCCATTATTAACTATTTGTTCCCCATGTAGATACTTACAGGCTATGACCAAGTCACTTCTTAACCTTCTTTTTGTTAATCTAAATAGATTGAGGACCTTGAGTCGATCACTATGTAGCGGAGTGTGGGGGAGTCAGGGCCCTGCACCCCTCTTCCCGAGATTCACTGCGACTCTCAACCAGCCAGTAAAGCAGAAGGTTTATTTAAGGACAGGAACACAGTCTCAAGTAGGTACGACCAGACCCCCTCAATTAGGTCCCTCTGGGAGGTTCAGGGAGCTTAGACCCCAGCTTGGGGTTCCCTGCGTTGCACCACCCAGCCCAAACCGAAACTAAACTCCCAACTCCTCCCGCTGCTCCTCTCCTTTGTTCAGTCTCCCGGGCAGAAGGTGTTAATTCTCCCCACCCCCGTTCCTGGCTCAGGTTACAGCTCAGGTAGCTTCCTTCAAGGGAAGTCCCCCCTCCTCACTGCAATCCCCCTGCAACATTCCCAGGTCAAATCTGCCCTGCTCCCTGCTCCGTCACATCTCTCCCCCCTTCGAGACTGAACTGAGCGGGGTCACTCTGACCAGTGACCTGGGGAAGTTCAGGGCTCCCTCTCCGGGACAATGCATCCGCTATCAGGTTGTCACGTCCCTTCACATGGACCACGTCCATGTCATAATCCTGCAGGAGCAGGCTCCATCTCAGGAGCTTGGCGTTGGCTCCTTTCATCTGGTGCAGCCAGGTCAGGGGAGAGTGGTCGGTGTGCACGGTGAAGTGACGCCCAAAGAGATATGGCTCTAGTTTCTTGAGGGCCCACACCATGGCCAGGCATTCCTTCTCGATGGCCGCGTAGTTCTGCTCCCGGGGTAGCAACTTCTTGCTCAGGTACACGATGGGGTGTCTCTCCCCCATTTCATCCTCCTGCATTAACACCGCCCCCAGTCCTGTGTCTGAGGCGTCGGTGAACACCATAAAGGGCTTGTCAAAGTCTGGGTTTGCCAGAACTGGGCCACTGACCAGAGCCTCCTTCAGCGCCCGGAGAGCCTCCTGGCACTCCTCGGTCCAGACCACTTTGTCTGGCTTCCCCTTCTTGCACAGCTCAGTGATGGGGGCGGCTATGGCGCTAAAGTGGGGCACGAACCTCCAATAGTACCCTGCCATCCCAATAAAGGCTTGGACCTGCTTTTTGGTTTGAGGAGCGGGCCAGTCTCTGATCACCTCCACTTTGGCTGGTTCCGGCTTTAGGCAGCCGCTTCCCACCCGGTGGCCTAGGTAGGATACCTCAGCCATCCCCACCTTGCACTTCTCCGGTTTTACGGTCAGCCCAGCCTTCTGGAGTCGGTCCAGCACTTGTCTAACCTGGGATATGTGGTCCTCCCAGGTCTGGCTAAAGACACAGATGTCATCGATATACGCCACGGCAAAACTCTCCATCCCCCTCAGTAGCTGATCCACCAGGCGCTGGAAGGTGGCCGGCGCTCCCTTGAGGCCGAAGGGCAGGGTCAGGAACTCATAGAGCCCCAGAGGGGTGACAAAGGCCGATTTCAGCCTGGCATCTGCATCCAGCGGCACTTGCCAATAGCCCTTTGTAAGATCCATGGTGGTAAGGTACCGAGCACCTCCCAGCTTGTCTAGGAGCTCGTCCGGCCTGGGCATGGGGTAGGCATCGGCTACAGTGATGGCATTGAGCTTCCGATAGTCCACACAGAACCGGATCGACCCGTCCTTTTTGGGGACCAGCACCACCGGCGAGGCCCAAGGGCTGGAAGACGGCTGGATCACCCCCAAAGCCAGCATGTCATTGACCTCTCTTTCCAGGTCCTGAGCAGTTTTCCCTGTGGCTCGGAAGGGGGAGCATTTTATAGGCGGGTGCAATCCTGTCTGCACCCGGTGGACAGTCAGATTAGTGCGTCCAGGCTGGTTGGAAAGCAGCTGTTGGTACAGATGCAGCACCCCTCCGATCTCAGCTCGCTGGGCAGGGGTTAGCCGGTCAGAGAGGGGAATTGCTTCCAGGGGGAAGCCAACTCTTGTCCCAGGGAATAGATCTACTAAAGGGTCATCTCCCTGCCCCTCCCAATGTCCACACACGGCCAACACCATATTCCCCCTGTCATAATATGGCTTCATCATATTCACATGGTACACCCGGTGGTGGTGTGCCCGGTTCGACAGCTCCACCACATAGTTTACCTCGTTTAGTTGCTTCACAACCTTGAAGGGCCCTTCCCAGGCGGCCTGGAGTTTGTTTTTCCTCACGGGGATGAGGACCATCACCTGATCCCCAGTGGCGAAGGCGCGGGCCCGTGCTGTGCGGTCATACCAGACCTTCTGCTTCCTCTGGGCTCTGGCCAGATTCTCCCTGGCCAGGCCCATGAGCTCGGCAAGTCGTTCCCGGAAGGTCAGGACATACTCCACCACCGACTCTCCGTCAGGAGTGGCCTTCCCCTCCCATTCGTCTCTCATCAGGTCCAGGGGCCCCCTTACCCGCCTTCCATATAGCAGTTCGAAAGGCGAAAACCCGGTAGACTCCTGGGGTACCTCCCTGTACGCAAACAGCAGGTGAGGTAAGTACTTGTCCCAGTCCTGCGGGTGCTGATTCATAAATGTTTTCAGCATCATTTTTAGCGTCCCATTGAACCTCTCCACCAGCCCGTTGGATTGGGGGTGATATGCTGAGGCCCAGTTGTGCCGGACCCCACATCTCTCCCACAAGCCCCGGAGTAGGGCCGACATGAAGTTGGACCCTTGGTCCGTCAAGACTTCCTTGGGGAACCCCACTCGGCTGAAAATGGTCAGCAGCGCATCCGCCACAGTGTCTGCTTCGATGGACGATAAGGGCACTGCCTCGGGGTAGCGGGTGGCGAAATCTACTACCACCAAGATGTATTTCTTCCCAGACCGGGTCGTCTTGCTGAGAGGTCCCACTATGTCCATGGCCACCTTCTGGAAAGGCTCCTCTATGATGGGCAAAGGTCTCAATGCTGCCTTCCCCTTGTCCCGGGCCTTCCCCACCCTCTGGCAGGGGTCACAGGATCGGCAGTACTGCCGGACGTTGGTGAAGACCCCGGGCCAGTAAAAGTTCTGTAGCAGCCTCTGCCTGGTGCGCCGGATCCCCTGGTGCCCTGCGAGAGGGATGTCATGGGCCAGCTACAGTAGCTTGTGGCGAAACTTCTGGGGAACCACCAGCTGCCTCCTGATCCCCCACGACTCCACTTCCCCTGGGGGAGCCCACTCTCGGTACAGGAACCCCTTCTCCCACAGGAACCTCTCCTTGCATCCTCTCCTCATGGTCTGTACCACACTGAGGTCAGCCAGGCCCCTTAGCTTCCTCAGGGAGGGGTCCTTCTGCAACTCGGCCTGGAACTCAGCGGCTGGGGAAGGGATGGGGACCTGCTCCCTCTCGTCGGCTGGGTCGGAAGCCCCAGCCACCCCGAGGCCTGTCCTTGGGTGTTCCCTCCCCACCCGGGAAGGGTTCGGTGCCTCCGGTGGGACATCCTTCCCAAGGTCAGGGCGTAGTGCCCCTCGCCGGCTCTGGCTACGGGTCACGACTAAGGCAGTCTGGGGGCTGCTTGGCCAGTCCTCTAGGTCCCCCCCATCAACACCTCAGTGGGCAAATGGTGGTGCACTCCCACGTCCTTGGGGCCCTCCTTGGCCCCCCATTTCAGGTGTACCCTCACTACGGGAACCTTGAATGGGGTCCCGCCCACCCCGGTCAGGGTCAGGAAGGTGTTGGGCACCACCCGATCTGGGGCCACCACCTCGGGCCGGGCCAGTGTCACCTCTGCGCCCGTGTCCCAGTATCCATAAACTTTCTTCCCATCCACCTCCAGGGGAACAAGGCACTCGCTCCGCAGGGACAGCCCCGCGCCAACCCTGTAAACGGAGAACTTTGAATCCGGAGCATCTGGCCCCCCAGAGAAGCTGGCCTGGGGCCCTTCTCTCTCTTGAGCAGTTGATAAGCTGCCAGCCCCTCTTGCGTGAGAAGCCTGCCCCTCGTCCGTCTGGGCCTCTACCAAGTTAACCCGGTGCGGGTTCGGTCTGCTCCGTCTGTCCTTGAGCTTGGGGCACTGGGCCCGAACGTGGCCTCTTCGGCCGCAGTAATAGCAGCTCATGTCCCGTGGGTCCCTCGAGCCGGTCGGTTGTCCCTGATGCTGGGCATTCCCCGTGGGAGGGGATTCCCCATATTCCCCCTTTGGGAGGTCCCAGGGTGACTCTCTCTCTGCATCGCGGTGGGCCTGTTCCTTTGGGGCTCCTCCCTGCCACCCCCTGACCGGCTCTTTACAAACTCATCAGCCAGCTGCCCTGCGTGTCGCGGGTTCTCTGGCTTTCTGTCCACCAACCACAGCCTCAGGTCGGATGGGCACCGCTCATACAGCTGCTCCAGTACCAGCAGTTTAATCAGGTCCTCCTTCGTCTGGGCCCCACCAGCCCACTTGCTGGCGTATCTTTCCATGCGAACGGCTAGTTGCAGATATGAGATCTCAGGGGTTTTATCCTGACTCCGGAACCTTTCCCGGTACATCTCAGGAGTCAGCCCAAACTCTCGTAGCAGGGCCTTTTTGAATAGTTCGTAGTCCCCTTTCTCTGCCTCTCCCAGTTGGCGGTACAATGCCACGGATTTGGGGTCCAGTAAGGGGGTAAGGACCCGGAGTCTGTCCGCGGGATCAACCCGGTGCAGCTCGCAGGCCGTCTCAAAGGCCTCCAGGAAGTCATCCATGTCCTCCCCCTCCTTGCGTGGGGCCAGGATGCACTTATCAAAGCTCCGTGCAGTCCTGGGTCCCCCCTCACTCACCGCAGCCGGGGGTTCGCTGCCCCTCAATCTCGCCAGTTCTAGGTCATGCTGACGCTGTCTCTCATTCTCCTGTCTCTGTCTCTCATTCTCCTCCCGTTCACGCTGATGCTGTCTCTCTTTCTCCTCCCGTTCATGCTGACGCTGTCTCTCTTCATGCTGTCTCTGTTGTTCACGATCCTCCAGCTCTCTCAGTTTTAGCTCTTTCTCCCATTCCAGCCAATTCCGCTCCACGGATGCCGAACGTCGCCGGGAGGATCCTCTGCTGGCTGGCGAGCTTCGCCGGGAGGGTCCCCTGCTGGCCGGGGGGGCCACGGCGCCTTCGGTATTTGCTGGGCTCCTCCCCACCCTTCCCCTAGGCATAGGAAGGAGGGGTCTCGGGAAGCCCTCAGCAGCCGGCTGACCACTCCCAGCTGGGACAGACACTGGTGCCTGCGCTGCATTTGCCAGGCTGCTTCCCTGAGACACAGAGATCAGTTCATTCGCGCGATCTCCCGCCTCCAGCCGGGCAATGAGCTGTTCTTTGGTGAGCCTCCCAATGCACAGCCCCCTCTGCTTGCACAGCTCCACCAGGTCGCTCTTAAGCCGCTTGGCATACATCTTCCTGCTGGCCACTCACCGGCCTGTGTGCTCACAGCTCCCCACAGTTCCCAGGGGGCCCCCTAGTGTGCCAGCCCTTCTCGAGGTCACCACCTCTCTGCCAGGGTCGAGCTGCAGACTCCTCCGCCCCTGGGACCACTCGCTGCGATCCCCCCGGGGGACCCTGTTACTGCAAAAGTCCTTCTCGCTGGTCACACACTCCCAGGGGTAATAACCGTCTCTCTCTCACTCTTCAGCACGCCTGGTCCCCGTCAATCCCCCTTCGTTTTACTGCTCCCCAGTCACTTACTGCAGGAAGCGCCGTCCACGGGGTGCAGTAGATCCCACCTCTGCCACCAGTTGTAGCGGAGTGTGGGGGAGTCAGGGCCCTGCACCCCTCTTCCCGAGATTCACTGCGACTCTCAACCAGCCAGTAAAGCAGAAGGTTTATTTAAGGACAGGAACACAGTCTCAAGCAGAGCGTGTAGGTACGACCAGACCCCCTCAATTAGGTCCCTCTGGGAGGTTCAGGGAGCTTAGACCCCAGCTTGGGGTTCCCTGCGTTGCACCACCCAGCCCAAACCGAAACTAAACTCCCAACTCCTCCCGCTGCTCCTCTCCTTTGTTCAGTCTCCCGGGCAGAAGGTGTTAATTCTCCCCACCCCCGTTCCTGGCTCAGGTTACAGCTCAGGTAGCTTCCTTCAAGGGAACTCCCCCCTCCTCACTGCAATCCCCCTGCAACATTCCCAGGTCAAATCTGCCCTGCTCCCTGCTCCGTCACACACTATAAGGCATATTTTATAATCCTTTAATCAGTCTTGTGACTCTTCTCTGAACACTCTCCAATTTATTAATATCCTTCTTAAATTGTGCACACCAGAACTGGACACAGGATTCCAGCAGTGGTTGCACCAGTGCCAAATACAGAGATAAAATAACCTCTCTACTCCTGCTTGAGATTCTGATATTTAGGCATCTAGTCACCCTATTTCTGTATGCATTTCCCCAGGTTTTTTTGTAAAAATCAAAACTGAACTGCCCCAGAAATTCTGGCATGTGGAATCATCGTGAAACTCGCATGGCTCCAACCCTGCCGATGAACCTTTAGATCCACCACACAGATTTCTGCCACTTGAGCTAATGGAGTAAGTGATGGCAGAGGCAGTAGGTTGTCATCCTATATGTGATAGATCAGCTCTATAGGGGGATGAGATACTTTTTTTGCCACTGGGTTTCACAGATATCTGCTGACAGAAGAGGAACTGTGAAACTCAGGAATCCTGGGTCTATTCCAGGCTCCTGAATGGAGTGGTCTCTAGTAGTCAAAGACCCTTCTTCCCCGTCCCCTCCAGCCTATGTCTATTCTATTGCTGTCTAACCCGCCCCAGCTCCTCATCTGATTTCAACTGCCCCCCACTACCGCTCTGGATTCCTTGTCCCAGTTTCCTGGTCCTGTCTCACTCTCCTCTCTCCCCCCCATCCCTCAGATGGGATGTTCGTTCCAGACTGGCAAAATTATAAGGCTTCCCAACATTTCAACACTTCCCATTCTAAATTTTTGGTTGCTTAACTATAGGCTAGCTCTGCCTACAACAAAGCATATTCAGAACCTCTGATTAAAGGGATTATAAGTGTAGCAACCTCCATCATAGCTAGTCACCAAAGATTGAACCCGAGCCATCCAGACTTAGAAGCATGAGCTTCTACTACTTGAGTTCAAGATATAACTCCCTTCGCTGGTAGCTATACAGTTATCCTCTAAAAATCCACCAGAGGAGGGCACAAAATACATGTTGGACAGTGAATTACAAAAGTGCCAAATATTATTATTAGACCTGCAATACTTTTCACAATGAACATCAGCAGGGGATAAACTGGGAGTTTAAGAATATTTGGAAAACAATTTTAGAATAACATTCACTGCTGTGGTTTAAAAGAAAAAAAACCTGTTAAAACTCATAACTTAACAGTATTCAGTTTTTGAGAAAAAACAACTTCTAGGAGCTATGGGATACAAGTTAAGAACGTTGAAACAGGAAGATGTTATGCTTAGTTACCACTTGGGCAAGGCGGCGTGCTATGTAATACTTGCAAGATTTCACTTTAATGTTTTACAATATATAGCAGCGCAATGCTGATTCCATTGATATTGTTGAGCAATTCATGCTGATTTTATTTCAGCCCACATCTTAATAGTTTTGAATACTATAGATCACAATTTTCAACTCAGTTGGTCTGAACATGCAGAGCTTTAAAACTGCTATGCTCTAAACTGTATATTAACTACAATTTTATAAACCTGCATGTCAGAGAACTGTGTGCCACTACTACTAGACAGTGGCACAAGGCAATTCAGTGTGAATCACAGAAATGTAGGACTGGAAGGGACATCAACAGGTCATCTAGTCAAACCCCTGCACTGAGGCAGGAGTGAGTAATAAGAACACTAGACCATCCTTGACAGGTGTTTGTCTAACCTCTTAAAAAACTCCAATGACTGCTATTCCATAACCTCTCTAGGTAATTTGTCCAGTGCTTAGCTACCTTTACAGTTAGGAAGTTTTTCCTAATGTCTAACCTAAATCTCCCTTGCTACAATTTAAGCCCATTGCTTCTTTTTCCTGCATGTCCTGAGTGGGATGGGGGTGAGTCCAGGCAGTGGGATTGGGGGAGGGAGGTCGAGGAAGTCGGTGGGTGTGTGGGGATGGACCAGGGGAAGCAGGGTGGAGGAACTGAGGGGGGACAGGACTGGGACTGGGGGAGTCAGGGGGGCTGAGGGGGATGGGACAGGACTGGGATGGGGGGAGCAGGGTAGGGGCTGAGGGGAGCATGAATGGGACAGGGTAGAGAGCTGTGTAGAGTGGGGTGGGGCAGGGGAGACAATGGGGCTGGGCTGGGGAGGGTCGGGGGATTTGGGAGAGGGACAGGGTCTGGAGGGGATGAGACAGAGGGGAGCAGGACTGGAATGGGAGGAAGTTGAGGGGGTGGGACAGCAGGGGGAGCGATGGGGTGGGATGACGGGAGAGGCTGAAGAAGAGATTTGGGGTGGGGCAGGGACTAAGGGCAGTGGGTTCGGGGTGGGAGGTACAGGGGGGACTGCGGGGGAGGTTGAGGGAACAGGGTCAGGGTGGAGGCTGAGGGCAGTGGGTTGGGTCTACACTGGCACCTCACAGCATCGCTGTGCCGGGCGGCAGACCTGCGCCAGCACTACCCTGGCAATGGAAGAGTCCTCAGTGGAAATGCAGACTTCATGACACAAACCCTCCTCGTCACTTCAAACCTGATGCTGCTCTGGTCAGTCGCTAGGCTCTTGTCACTTTCAAACCCATGCAGGGTATCTGGCTCTTTTTCAGTTCTCAGGTTAAGAAAAGCCTCTGCATTTTGTGAGGGTTTCAGCGTTCACATTCCTACTTCACAAACTGTCTGCCTGACACATTGCTCCCAGGGCATTCATCTTTAGTCATTATCGGCAGGTCCATTAGATTAACGAGCAACACAGGGGGAAGCAACACAATGGTGTCAAGGATTTTTAATTTTTCAAACAACTTTGGCCTCAACAGGGATAACAGCAAATCTGGACAGAGCAGATGGGTGTCAGGATGGGTTTGAGTATTTATTTATTTATTTAAGTGAAAATGTTTGGGTCTGAGCAAAGGCTGCAAACTTCCCTTTGGAAACCTCTGCTGATCTTTTGCCCCAGGGGCTAACGACAGCCTGGAATCCGGGACAGATTTCCACATCCATGCAGGGTGAGATGATGGCGGGAGGGGAGGGACTGCAGAGGAGGCTGTTGGAACAGGGTCGGGGTGGGGGCTGAGGGCAGTGGATTGAGGGTCGGGGCACAAGGGGGACACTGTGGGGGAGGCTGTTGGAACAGGGGCAGGGATTGAGGGCAGTGGATTGAGGGTAGGAGGTACAGGGGGGACTGCGGAGGAGGCTGTTGGAACAGGGTCGGGGTGGGGGCTGAGGGCAGTGGATTGAGGGTGGGGGGCACAGGGGGACACTGCGGGGGAGGCAGAGGGAACAGGGTCGGGGTGGGGGCTGAGGGCAGTGGATTGAGGGTGGGGGACACAGGGGGACACTGCGGGGGAGGCAGAGGGAACAGGGTCGAGGTGGGGGCTGAGGGCAGTGGATTGAGGGTGGGGGGCACAGGGGGACACTGCGGGGGAGGCAGAGGGAACAGGGTCGGGGTGGGGGCTGAGGGCAGTGGATTGAGGGTGGGGGGCACAGGGGGGACACTGCGGGGGAGGCAGAGGGAACAGGGTCGGGGTGGGGGCTGAGGGCAGTGGATTGAGGGTGGGGGGCACAGGGGGGACACTGCGGGGGAGGCAGAGGGAACAGGGTCGGGGGGCTGAGGGCAGTGGATTGAGGATGGGGTCACAGGGGGGACACTGCAGGGGAGGCTGAGGGAACAGGCTCAGGGTGGGGGCTGAGGGCAGTGGATTGAGGGTGGGAGGCACAGGGGAGACTGCGGGGGAGGCAGAGGGAACAGGGTCAGGGTGGGGGCTCAGGGCAGTGGATCTGAGGGGAGTGCCCCCAGAGGGACCTGCCAGGGGACCAGGTGAGCCCAGCAGTGCTCACCTGGAGCGGCTCCCAGGAAGCATCCAGCAGGCAGGTCCCTCCCAGTCCCTCTGGCCCTTTCCTAGGGTCGGGTCGAGGGGAGCGAGGCAGGGGCGGGGGGGCTCTCTGCCCAGCAACCGCTGCCTGCTGCCGGAGTCTACAGGCCCCGCCCCGCCGCAGCACACAGCAGAGCGAGACCTCCTGCTTGCCGCTTTGTGTGCCCGGGGCAGGGGCAGGGGCAGGGCTGCGCTCTGCAGGCTCCTGACGGCCGGGGGGTGGGACCCGTGGGCTGATTCTGCCGCACCGGGAGCTCAGCTGCGCGCTGCCCCAGGGCCCAGGGAGGGAAGGTGAGTGGCGCCGGCGGCGCCGGCTTGCCGTGGTCTCCCTCATATAGGGTGACCAGACGTCCCGACCAATGTAAGGTCGGGACGCGGGACAAGTCCCCTAAAATTGGGACTGTCCCATCTGGTCACCCTAGGTTAGGGGTTTGTTACAGGAGTGGGTGGGTGAGATTCTGTGGCCTGCGTTGTGCAGGAGGTCAGACTAGATGATCACAATGGTCCCTTCTGACCTTAGAGTCTATGAGTCTATAATTCATTTCCCTACATTTCTGAGAATTTAATATGTCAAATCTATTATTTACTGCAAAAATAAATAATATTTTAGCAATTTTTTTTTCAATTTGCGACTTAGGGTCAAGATGACCCCCTCCGCAATTTTGATAAGCAATAACTCAGCCACAATGAAACACATCCACCAGCGGCAAGAGCTGCAATGCTAGTGACACCAAACTCCAATATACATCAAGGTCGCATAGCCCGAAATTTATGTAGAGCGGAGATATCGCGAGTTGATATATGTCAAATTATCATTTTAACACACGTCGCAGGTAGATGGTTAAGAATTGAGCGAATACTGTGGAAAATTGTGTTTATTGGTGCCCAAGAATAAAGAATAACATCTTTCAACGTTATAAATCCAAAATGTGAGTATCTTTACGCATTTTTAAACCTTTAAGCGTTATTATCGGGCTGTATAATTATGAACTTTTCTTCATTATAACTGGTTCTCATGTAATAAATACGGTCCATAAAAGAAAAGTAACAGAGTGAATGCTTAATAGACTACTGTGACGAACTGGGCCTGTTCTTACTGTGGTGTGTGAATGCTGACAGGGGAGTGTGGCTAGGATAGTCTGCATTGGGGGATGGGAGTCTGCCCGAGGGCGAATACCTGGGCGTGTAGCATGGGAGCCCAGGAAGGGGTTGGAGGCCAGGTGACACCTTGGCCCGGGAAACTGAACAAAGTCTGTGGGAGGGGTCGCTGAAGGCAGAGGGCTGGAAGCGGGCTGGAGAGATGGCTGGGAGGCAGAGATGGCTCTGACCCCCCAAAAAGGGGGTGGGCTGGGATGCCCTGGGACACCAAGCTGGACCTAACTGAGGGGGGCCCTGTTGTCTGTGCCTGCAAGACCTGTCTTGGGCTGTATTCCTGTCATCCAAATAAACCTTCTGCTTTACTGGCTGGCTGAGAGTCATGGTGAATCGTAGGAAGCCGGGGGTGCAGGGCCCTGAGTCCTCCAATACTCCGTGACAACTACAAAAGTGATGACATCACACTCCAAGCGGGTAACTGTGAGGAAGGGGATTACTTTCTAAACAACCAGTGTAGGGTTATAACATTGAAAGCGGTCGTTTTGTTTCCATTTTGATAGGTAAGTGAGTGTATGTTACTGATCATTGAACGTTTAAGCAGTGAAAAGACGTATTGGGATGACTGCAATGTGGTTTAAATCACCAACCATGATGGTGGGTGTGTCAGCCATCCTTAACGCTATAATGCTTGCAGTCGGGAGCACAGTACATAACAATATTCAAATGCCCCATGGCCAAAAGAGGAAAAAGAAAACCCTCAGGAGCTGAGTATTGTAAATGAAAGACTGAGAAGGAAAAGGACCAAGCAAAACAGCAGGGATCCTTCCTGAAATATCTTCTCTTTAATCCAAATAAAGATGGAAGCAGTTCACAACATCCAGATGAAGGAATTTTACTTGGAGAGGAGGTTAGCTCACATCTGCATGGAAGCAGTTTGGAACATCAAGATGAAAGTATTTTACTTTGAGAGGAGGAGGTTAGCTCACATCCACAAAAAAGCAGTTTTGAAACTCAAGATGATGGAAACTTACTTTTAGATGAAGGCAGCTCACAGGATCAGACTGATATGGAAGTGGAGAAAATTTATTCACCTTCAGAGACACATGCAGAAATTGAAGTAAATGAAGTAGAAGGAAGAAAGGATGAGGAAGTTACAAACAAGTTACAGTATGGGGACCCAGCTTCATGGCCCAGATGTGATGACAGTGTGTGGCAAATTCTCGTGGAACATGGACCTGACCAAGTTCAGGAATTTCCCTTCCCTAAGGATGGAAATAAAAGAAAATTCTCGCTCAGCATTACAAGAGGAAACTCATTAGTGGGGAAGAAATTCATCGAAACTGGTTACAATATTCAGTGTTGAAGGACTCTGTGTTTTGCTTTTGCTGCAAGTTGTTTAGAAATCAAGAAATTGGTACATCACTTACTGAAAATGGTTTGAAGGACTGGAAAAACATATCTTCAATTCTCTCTTCACATGAAAGAAGTACAGAACATTTGGAATGTTTTCAAAATTGGAAAAAATTTGAATTACGATTGAAAAAAGGAAAAACTATCGATGAAAATTTACATGTGATCAAGGAAAAAGAAGAATATTGGCAACAAATATTAGAGCATCTGATTGCTTTAGTGAGAGTTCTTGAGGGGCAAAATTTAGCATTCCGCAGCCATGGTAGAAATGAAAAATTATACACTCCAGATGATGGAAACTTTTTAAAATTTGTTGAATACCCAGCTTTGTTTGATCCAGTCATGAAGGAGCATCTACGTAAAATAACTGATCATGAAACACAGGTTCATTACTTAGGAAAAAATATGCAGAATGAACTGATTCAAATCCTAGCAAATGCCATTAAAAAGAAAATTGTAGAAGCTGCTCATTCTGCAAAATACTTTTCAATAATACTGGACTGTACACCAGATGTGAGTCATGTTGAACAAATGACGATGATCATTCGTTTTGTGGATATGGAAAAATCTGCAAATGAAGATAATGTTGAAGTGCTCATAAAGGAATTTTTTTTGGGTTTTGTACCAGTGAAGGAGACGACTGGAGCATTTATGACTGAAACTATTCTACAAGAGCTTGAAAAAATGTCATCTGTTGAAAACTTATGTGGCCAAGGCTATGATAATGGGAGTAATATGAAGGATAAAGACAATGATGTGCAAAGGAGAATGTGGAAATCAATCCTAGAGCCTTTTTCATTCCTTGCAGTGCGCATTCTCTGAATTTGGTTGTCAATGATGCTGCTAGATGCTGTTTGGAGGCAAGCAGTTTCTTTGACCTGGTGCAAAGTGTTTGTGTTTTTCTCAGGCTCAACACGCCATTGGGAGATTCTGACTCACCATGTGAATTCTCTAACTGTGAAACCACTTTGTCAGACAAGATGGGAGAGTCGCATCGATGCTTTGAAGCCTCTTTGCTATGAACTTGGAAACATTTATGATGCTCTAATTGAAATTTCTGATGATAGAACCTTTACTGGAACATCTGGCTTCAGATGCAGAAGCTCTTGCAAATGGCCTTTCCAAGTTCAAATTTGTGACTTCACTCATTTTGTGGTATGCTATCCTTTTCGAGATTAACCTCACTAGTAAGCAGCTTCAGGAAAAGAACTTGAACATACATTCTGCTATTCAAAAACTGCAGCAAACTAAAAATATTCTGGAGGAATTCAGAAGTGATGAAGGGTTCGAAAGAACACTGGTAAATTCTCTCGAACTTGCTGAAGAAATAGATTTTCCAACAGAATTTGAATCAAAGCCAGTTCGTAATTGGCAAAAGAAACAGCAGTTTTCATATGAAGGACGAGACGCACCCATTCAGAACCCAAAACAAAGGTTCAAAGTGAATTTCTACTTTGCGGTCCTTGATACTGCTGTTCACTTGGTTGATGAAAGATGTCAACAGATGCAGTAGCTAGAGTCAGTATTTGGCTTTCTAGATGATATCCACAGCTTGCAAAAGAAAACAGCAAAACAGATAAGAGAATTTTGTATAAAACTGGAGTCAGCCTTGACATTGGGGGGAAGGATAGCTCAGTGGTTTGAGCAGTGGCTTATTAAACCCAGGATTGTGAGTTTAATCCTTGAGGGGGCCATTTAGGGATCTGGGGCAAAAATCTGTCTGGGGATTGGTCCTGCTTTGAGCAGGGGTTGGACTAGATGACCTCCTGAGATCCCTTCCAACCCTGATATTCTATGATTCATGAAAATTCAAAAGACATTAATGCTACAGATTTGTGTAGCAAGCTTCAGGCTTTGTCAAGACAACTTAAGAAACAGTCCAGTACTGAAGTTTGTTTGTGAAAATAAACTCTCAGACAGTTTTCCAAACACTTTTATAGCTTTGCGCATTCTTTTAACTTTGCCAGTTTCCGTAGCTAGTGGGGAACTTAGCTTCTCAGTTACATTGATAAAAACATATCTGCGTTCAACAATGGTTCAAGAGCGACTTGTTGGACTTGCCACAATGTCAATAAAGCATGAAATAGCTGGAAAACTGGATCTAAAAGAACTAGTGACCGAATTTTCAAAACTTAAAGCAAGAAAAGTCATCTTTTACAAGCACAGAGTGTTTTTTATTTGGAGTGTTTTGTAAATACAGGGTAAAGTTCATTGAAGAGTTTACTTATTTCTTTCTCTATTGGATGTGGTGGTAATGGCAGTTAAAGCACGATAGCTTAATGGATGATGTTGGATTTGTAATAATAAAAATTATAATTAACATTTTTAATGCATTTTTATTTGAAATCAGACTGAAATATCATCTAGCTGTTGTGTACAAATCTATTCTGAAAATTTCATGTCTCTATTTTATCTGATCTCAGAAACATTGGTTGGACAGATGGACGGCGGACAAACTGAATAATTAAGCCTCTGTTTAAAAATATGCTTAAAAAACATTAAAAGGAAAAAAGGGGCAAAATGTTTCCCAGTTTACCAAAAACCTCAGCCTAGATCTGCCCTTGGGGTTGGGGTTGGGGGTGCCGATTACATGGTTCACCAAGGGCGCCAGTTGCTGGCAGCTAGTCTAGGGCCTCCCCTGTGTCCCGATTGTCCGACTAAAGGGCAGCAGAACTGTGCTTAGCCTGCCCTGACTGAGGGGGTCATCCACAACTGAACTGAACTGAACTAACTAACCAGGGGGCTCAGATACCAGACCCCCTATCAAGAGTGAGAGGGGGTGGAGATGGGTGTTCCTGCTGAGGGGTGTGGGCTCTGTATAAGATGTTTAGGCACGGTTAAATCTGCCCCTCACCACTCTCCAAAGATAGAGTTAATTAAGGCTCCATTAGGAGTCTTTTTGGTTTAAGTGATCACTAGAGCTGAAATCACCTGCTGTGAGACAGTGTTTCTGCCCAGCCTGCCTTCAGCACTGAGGTTTCCCCACTAAGAGCTGACTGTCACTGAGAGCTGGGTGGAGCCTCAAGAGAGTGACCTGCAGAGGTCACAGCAGAGAGGCCGGGAGCAGCAGAAGGTGAGGGCGAGCCGAGTGGTGAGTGGCTGGCAGGGCAGCTGCCACCAGAGCAAGAACCCAGACAGTAGAGCAACCCAGGCACCCTCCTCCCGCCCCCATGGTGGGAGCTGAACTCACACAGGTGCACCTCTGAACTCTGGGTCTTCACTAACCAAGGACAACCATTGTGAGTGGGGTGCGGTGGAGGGAGAAGAGAGGGGTACCGTAAAGGAACTTTTGGTTGCTGGACTCAAGAACCTGAGGCAAAAGACACTGCCCAAAATACTCTGGGGGAGGTGTTTTGCTCATGGTTTTACCTGTTTGTGGTGTTTTCCCAAGTTAATGCCAGGGGGCTTCCCTCCTTTTATTAAAAATTTTATTTTCTGCACTGAGACTCTGTGCTTCAAGAGAGGAAACTTTCCCTCGTAGAAGCACACGGGGGATGGTGTGTAATTGTCCCAGGTTACTGGGTGGGTGCTCAAGCCAGATCTGTGTTATATTGCTAGAAAGGAACCCCGAGATATTGAACCTGGCCCTGGTCGCTTCCAACGTCACATGCAGAAGGATTACATAGATATCGACTTGTGACATACACAAGAGAAGAAGACTCCCCCCACTGACATGCAGCCACTTCTGGAGTAGGACAGCTGAGAAACAGGACAGGGAAATATTTTGGCTGTGTAGGGCAGGAAGTGAGGAAGAATTGCGTCTCCTGTGTCCAGCTCTTGGGGAAGTTACAACTTCAGGACTAATTCCCTGAAATGCAAATCCACCGGAATACAGTGATTAGGAACCAGACTCTTGAGAAATTGGCCCTGGATTTTTAGTTTGAATGAGCGGCTGCAGGCTCCATTGACACCAAATCCAACCAGTGGAAGCTGCAGTTACCCAGGTCCCCAGTGTGCCGCATAGGAGTCTGGCCCAGAGATAACTAGACACCAACTGTCAGAGGGCACAGGGATGCCTAGAGATATACAGGGATCCCCTGGGTCAGATATATGCACAATAGCTCACCAAAGGTGGTATGTGAGGTCTCTACCAAAAGGGGCAGCTCTATGTTTTTTGCTGCCTCAAGCACGGCAGTCAGGCGGCTTTTGGCGGCATGCCTGCGGGCAGTCTGCTGGTCACGCAGATTTGGCGGCATGCCTGCGGGAGGTCCACCGGTGCCGCACCTTCGGCGTCCCCGCCACCAAATTGCCAATGCAGCCACGGGACTGGCAGGCATACCATTGAAGGAAAACTGACTGCCACCCTCACAGCGACCGGCAGGCCGCCCCGGCGGCTTCGTGCCCCAGGTAAGCGCTTCCTGCACTGGTGCCTGGAGCTGCCCCTGTCTACCAAGTGCCAGAAGCCCACTGGTCAACCTAACGGGGGCAAGATGTTTGTATGGGACATAGTTGAAGAGAGATGTAAAATATAAAATATGAGGATCTACAAGTGTTGAAGTAAGGCTTGTCACCTGCGCCATGGCAATCCCTTCGGCTGAGCCAATGAGCACATAGAACAAAGCACAGCCATGGAGACAGGCTGTATTCACTGTCTGGGCCTAGTGGGGACCTGAGAATTTACAAAGACAAAGGACCCTTGGCACAAGTCTCTGAAGAGAGACCTCCTCTGGGAAGAGACAATGGTCTGTACCTACAAAGAAAGAGGAGCGGGGACAAGAGCTCCTTTTCACCCAGGAGGTATCTGACAGCGTTTGTCTCAGGAACAGGAGATCACAGCCAAGCCTGGAGTAAAACCCTGGAAGGACTGTGGGATGAGTGTTGCTCTACCAGACAGAAAAGTATCTCGTTCAATGAGTCTAGGTGCTAGTCAGCATGGTATGATTTTATTGGCCATGGAACCATTTATTTCCAACCCTTCTCCTTGCTACCCCTTGAATCTCTACACACTGTGATATCACTTGTCGTTGGTGTGACTATGAAGGGCTCTAGAGCTGTGTGTTGATCGGGTCAGAGATGGGAGGTGAAGCTGGTCACCTTGGAACCTTGTTCCTTTGGGAGCAGCAGATCTGTGACTGCTGTGAATGCCCAGCAGGACAGCGACTGGGTGCTGCAGGGAGACGCTCGGAGGGCCGAGGGGTGAAGTGTGCCATTGCCAACCTGGAGAGAGGTCACCCCCCTCCCCAAGGCCTAGAGGGCATGGCTTGTGTGGCCTGTGGCCAAGGGAGTTGGGGAGCTGCCCCAGCGGGCACAGACAAGGCTTCCTCATGCTAGGGGCCCATGGCACCACACTGGGGCATTAAGGCCAGAACAACTGCAAAGGGAGAGCGCCCCAAACTCACACACCCCTACCTGCAGCACAGGCCCTTAGCACCATGCTGGGGCACTGGGGTCAGCGCTGACTCAGACAGGAGAGCTGGGTATGTGCTGAAAGCTTCCCAGCCTGATCCCTGCACCACCCACAGTGATGTGATGGAAATAAGTTACCTGAGCACACAACACCGGCATCTTCTCCGTGGTCACAGTTACTAGCTCCCCAAGGCTCAGCCCTGCAATCGGAGAGGGCAGCTTCTGTCCCTGCACAGTGAACTTCATCCAGCCAGATATGGTCTGACCCTCGCCCAAATTGAGCCCCTCGTGGGGCTGATAACGCCGTCCCACAGCCCAGCTGTCTGCATACGACTCCGGCATCCTGTAAGTCCCAGTTGTCATCACACACGGTTCCCCACTGCTGGTTGGGAAGCACCTCGACCCTCCCAGCGCAGCGACTCGAACCATTCACCAGTCGGATCTGAGCCACTTCTGAGATGCCAGAATCTGCAAACACCCAAGGGAATAAACACTCAGGGAGATTCCTGTGCATCTGATCTCATGTCTCTGGGGAACATAGTTCCTCCTGCCGATGGGTCTGACCGGTCTCTGTACACAGCAACTGCTTGGGAAGGGCTCCCCACCCAGACCAGGCTAATCATTTGGGCAATGTTGAAGTTTGTCCACTCCCCTCCCAGCCAGCTCTCACCTAGCTAGGCAGACTGGACGGCAGTCTGACCTACTGCTCCCACTAGAACACTTAAAAAGATCACCCCCCGCACTGCTGGCAGGAACCTCCTGGGGAGCAGATTTACACCCTCACTCCTGGTGCTGGTATTCGCTCCAGTGAGATACTGTGCAGTGCTGTGGGGCAGACACTGGCATAAGCATCTTGGTGATTGGGAGCTGAACACAGTCACCCCTGTCATTAGCGGTTGCCTTAGCCTGACATCAGCATCGAATTTACATGTGTTGGCTCCATAGCTCCCTGAAAACGTCACCCAGAGTCCATCCCCCTTAGAACTGCCTGGAGCGCAGGGACGCCTGGCAGGAACCTGCTGAGCACCAGGCTGACAATGGTTTCGACCAGTGCAGAGGCAATGCACACTTCCTACAAGCAGATCGGCCCCCTCCTGAAGCAAACACCTGCCCCTGCAGTTCCTGCTGACTTGCCATGACTGACTTGGCAACATCGTTTTGTGTCAGCCATTGCTGGACTCATGTCTAGTGCTGCCAGCCCAGTACCAGTCTCAGATGAATGATGGCAGAGCTCGGCTGACAGCTGTGTCCTCACCCAGGGGCAGCAACTCTGGGATAGAGAGACTGGCGTGCTGATGCATTTTCAGAAGCCCTAACTTGTATCTGCCCCTTTACACCCTGGGACGCAGATCCTGGGCTAGGTTTAACGAACCCCTGACTGGACTGGCCAGAGGAATTGCTGCAATGCAGAAACGTGGCTTAGCCTGATCTTCTCAGTGTGCCTGTGGGGCAGCAATACAGACAGTCACACATGGTGGAGGAGAGCCCCGTTAGAAGATTAGACCTTGAGGTCACACAGTCAGATGGCTGAACAAGCTAGAGGTGAGCAAGGTGGGAATGAGCTCTCCCCTGACACCTAGGCTACATCTACACTACAGGGGGGAGTCGATTTAAGATACGCAAATTCAGCTACGTGAATAGTGTAGCTGAATTCGACGTATCGCAGCCGACTTACCCCGCTGTGAGGACGGTGGCAAAATCGACCTCTGCGGCTTCCCGTCGACGGTGCTTACTCCCACCTCCACTGGTGGAGTAAGAGCGTCGATTCAGGGATCGATTGTCGCGTCCCAACGGGACGCGATAAATCGATCCCCGAGAGGTCGATTTCTACCCGCCGATTCAGGCGGGTAGTGTAGACCCAGCCCTAGTGATGAGCTGGGGATGGGGGAAAGGCTTCAGGACCAGACTGTGTTTACATGAACACACCCACTCTGCCTAGGTATCCAGCAGACAGAGCTGTGTTGGCTGGTTCTGGGTTACAAATCACTGTAGTTGAATGCAGGGGTAGTGAAATGTTGTTGTCCTAATTCTCTGAGTAAAGGGCAGCAGAACTGTGCTTAGCCTGCCCTGACTGAGGGGGTCACCCACAACTGAACTGAACTCACTAACCAGGGGGCTCAGACCCCAGACCCCTATCAAGAATGAGAGGGAGTGAAGATGGGTGTGTGGGCTCTGTGTAAGAGGTCTAGGGATGGTTTAATCTGCCCCTCAACACTCTTTAAAGGTAGAGTTAATTAAATTTCCATTCAGAGTCTTTTTGGTTTAAGCGATCACTAGAGCTGAAATCACCTGCTGTGAGATAGTGTTTCTGCCCAGCCTGCTTCAGTACTGAGGTTTCCCAAGTAAGAGGTGGCAGTCACTGAGAGCTGGGTGGAGCCAGTGGTGAGCTGGAGCCAGTTCGCACCGGTTCGCAGGAACCGGATGTGAAATTTGGAAGCCCTTTTAGAACCGGTTGTCCCGCACAGGACAACTGGTTCTAAAAGGGCTTTTAAATTTAACAACTGGTAAAACTCCGGCAGCTCTCCGCCCCGCCCCCGGCCCCAGCTCACTTATGCCTCCTCCCCTGAATGCTCCACCCCTCTTCTCCTCCCCCTCCCCTGCTTCCCACAAATCAGCTGTTCACGCGGGAAGCCTGGGAGGGCTATGAAGCAAGCGGCGGCTTTGCGCAGGTGAGCTGGGATGGGGGGGTGCGAGGAGGGTTCCAGGGAGGCACGGCACGGCCCCAGCCCTGGCCCCAGCCCCGGCCGACCTGCTTCCAAGAGTCCCGAGGGGCAGTCAGGAAGGAGCAGAGGTTGGATGGGGCAGTGGGGGGCAGTCAGGGGCAGGGGTTCCAGGGGCAGTCAGGGGACAGAGAGAAGGGGTGGTTGGATGGGGCAGGGGTCCCGGGGGGCTATCAGGAATGAGATGAGGGGTTGGATGGGGCGGCGGGGGTCAGTCAGGGGACAGGGAAGGGGGGTGGATGGGGCAGCTGTCCGGGGGGGGTCAAGGAACGCGGTGGGTTGGATGGGGCAGGAGTCCCGGGGGGCGGACCACGACCCCCTCATGGGGTGAGGAGGAGGGAACTGGTTGTTAACATTTTGGCAGCTCATCACTGGGTGGAGCCTCAAAAGAGCGACCTGCAGAGGTCACAGTAGAGAGGCCGGGGGCAGCAGAAGGTGAGGGCGAGCAGAGTGGTGAGTGGCTGGCAGGGCAGCTGCCACCAGAGCAAGCACCCAGACAGCAGACCAAGCCAGGTGCTCTCCTCCCCGCCCCCATGGTGGGAGCTGAACTCACACAGGTGCACCTCTGAAATCTGGGTCTTCACTAACCAAGGACAACCACTGTGAGTGGGGTGCGGTGGAGAAAGAAGGGACGGGCACCTTAAAGAAACTTTTCGTTGCTGGACTCTAGAATCGGAGGCAAAAGACACTGCCCAACGTACTCTGGGGGAGGTGTTTTGCTCATAGTTTTATATTTATAAATCCTGTTTGTGGTGTTTTCCAAAGTTAATGCCAGGGCCTTCCCTCCTTTTATAAAAAGTTTCTTTTCTGCACTGAGACTCTGTGAGCCAGCATCCTGCTGGTCGACCTAACCGGGGAAGATGTTTGGATGGGACATAGTTGACGAGAGATGTAAAATGTGGAATATGAGGCTCCAGAAGTGCTGAAGTGAAGCTTGACCTGCGCCTTGGCAATCCCTTCAGCTGAGCCAATCAGCACATAGAACAAAGCACAGCAGTGGAGACAGGCTATATTCACTGTCTAGGCCCAGTGGGGGCCTGAGAATTTACAAAGACAAAGGACCCTCAGCACAAGTCTCCGAAAAGAGACCTCCTCTGGGAAGAGACAATGGTCTGTACCTACAAAGAAAGAGGGGAGGGGACAAGAGCTCCCTTTCACCCAGGAGGCGGCTGACAGCGTTTGTCTCAGGAACAGGAGATCACAGCCAAGCCTGGAGTAAAACCCTGGAAGGACTGTGGGGTGAGTGTTGCTCTACCAGACAGAAAAGTATCTCATTCAATGAGTCTAGGCGCTAGTCAGCATGGTATGATTTTATTGGCCATGGAACCATTTCTTTCCAACCAGTCTCCTTGTTACCCTTCAAATCTCTACACTGTGTGAAATCACTTGTCCTTGGTGTGACTATGAAGGAATCTAGGGCTGTGTGTTGATCGGGGCAGAGATGGGAGGTGGAGCTGGTCACCTTGGGAACCTGTTCCTTTGGGAGCAGCAGATCTGTGACTACTGTGAATGCCCAGCGAGACAGCCCCTGGGTGCTCTAGAGGGATGCTCGGAGGGCTAAAGGGTGAATTGTGCCTATTGCCAACCTGGAGAGAGGTCACCCCCCCTCCCCAATGCCTCGAGGTCAAGGTTTGTGTGGCCTGTGGCCGAGGGAGTCGAGGAGCTGCCCCCCAGCGAGCACGGACAAGACTTCCTCATGCTGGGGACCATGGAACCGCACGAATATAATAGTAATATAATATATGGAGATATAGCTCTCTCATAGAACTGGAAGGGACCCCAAAAGGTCATCAAGTCCAGCCCCCTGCCTTCACTAGCAGGACCAAGTACTGATATTTTTGCCCCAGATCCCTAAGTGGGCCCCTCAAGGATTGAACTCACAACCCTAAGTTTAGCAGGCCAATGCTCAACCAATGAGTTATCCCTCCCACTGGGATATTAGGGCCAGCACAACTGCAAATGGAGAGTGCCCCCTACTGACACCCCGTTATCTGCAGTACAGGCCCTTAGCCCCATGCTGGGGCACTGGGGTCAGCGCTGACTCAGACAGGAGAGCTGGGTCTGTGCTGAAAGCTTCCCAGCCCCATCCCTGCACCACCCACAGTGACGTGATGGATGCAAGTTACCTGAGCACACAACACCGGCATCTTCTTTGTGGGTACAGTCATTGTCTCCCCAAGGCCGAGTCTTGCAATCAGAGAGGGCAGCTTCTGTCCCTGCACAGTTGACCTCATCCAGCCAGACACGGTCTGACCCTCGCCCAAATCGAGCCCCTCGTGGGGCTGATAACGCCGTCCCACAGCCCAACTGCCTGCACACGACTCCGGCATCCTTTAAGTCCCAGCCATCATCACACACGGTTCCCCACTGCTGGTTGTGAAGCACCTCGACTCTCCCAGCGCAGCGATTCAGGCTGTTCACCAGTCGGAGCTGAGTTAGTTCTGGGATGCCTGAGTCTGCAAATACCCCAAGGGGATAAACACTCAGGGATGGGCTAGAGGAAAGGAATATGGGGCTTTCCCCCTATCCTTTACTCTGGCTCCCTTTCAGTCCCAGTGTGGCAGACTGACTGGCTCAGCGGGGCTGAGACTGGGACACTGCGGGGTTCCTCTTGGGAGGTCACTACCTCTGATCCAGCCTCAGGCATGAGGAAATGGCTGACTTGTGGGATGGAGATTGGGCCGCAGGGTCTTTTCCCCCCGGGGACGCCGGCTCCAGTACACTCTGTGTGAGGAGGATGAGCTGATGCAGTACGTTGGGGGATGGAGACCTTTGACTTTTCCCCCAGAGGGCAGCGGTGCCAGTTTGGTCCCAGCTCAGGCCAGGGCAGAGGCTGGTGTGGGGGGCACAGGCACTGGGCTTTCACGTCTGGCGCCTTGGGTCCAAGCTGGTAGTGAGTGGAAATCACAGCCATTGCAGTTCTCTGATGCCCAAAATGTGAAATGAGCTGCTGGGGTTAATTCCCCTCCGTGACAGGACAGGTGTGTGCAGGCCAGGCCAGCCCTCAGTCTGAGCGGCTCCCAGCCGAGGGGCAAAGGGCAAAACTAGTCAGGAGACTGAACTGCCCTTTGCCCCTGCCTGGGCTCCCTCCCCATCTGCGCCCCGATGACCCTGCCTGACCGGAGACAACAGCAACAGCCTCACGGGGCTGTAGTTCTGCTCCCCAAAGCCTCCACTGGGGCTGACTGGGGCTGACTCGGCCCCTCTATATTCCACAGCGTCCAGACAGACAGGGCCGGTGCCGTGCTTAACTGAGCACCCTCCTGTGGAGATGGCACCTCAGCAGCCCAGCTCCTGGTACCCCACTCCCACCTCCCACAGGCCCCAGCTAGCATCACAGCGCCCCAGTGTAGGTACACAGCACCTCCACTTGCTCTTTGCAGAGGTGGGGCCACTCACCAGCCACAGCCAGGGCTAAGTTGTAACAGCTCTAACAATAACTAAAGGCAAAAGTATCTGTTGGGGCAGATCATACCCCAGGGTAAATCTGGGCTCACCCCAGACTGACGCAGTTCAGCGAGGAGCTGTCAGAGCCCAAATTTCAATCATCCTTACAGGGCCAGGGTAAGCCCTTGAGACACTGAATGACTGGGGCATTTCCTCAGGTACCCAACACCCAGGATGCCCTGGGCTCTGCTCACTCTGCCAAACAGCCCACCTTGTTAACAATTCACTGGTGGGGAAACTGAGGAGGTGATGGGCTGAGACCATGGGGTGAGTCTGGTGAAAGCAGGATTTGAACCCAAGTCTCCAGTGCTACACTTGAACAACTAGATTAAATAACCTTAACTCTGCCCTTCCTCACCCCAATTTAAGAGATAACTGAACACTCCAGCATGCACCCCACACATACGTACAGACTCCGCACCCTCTCCCTATGTTTGTAATTACCTGCCATGGGGAATCCTGTCATGGAAGCTGAAAGAAAGCAAAGAAATGAGGTAAGTCTCTGTCTCCATGTCTGTTCACCTTGGGAATCTCCAAACACTGGCTGATATAAGCAGTGGCCTGAGTGAGCTCTCCCCTGCCATCTCTTGATGCAGTGAGAGAAAAGACTCAGGTGCATGTTGTATTTCAGTGACCTCTCTACTGCCTCTCAGGGAGGTGGATTAACCCTCCTATCTCTCCTGTCGGCGTCAGTTGCATCTACACAGAAGCACTGTAGCTGCAGAGCTGCCACTGGGCCACTGTAATGTTTCAGTGCAGAAGAGCCCTAAAGGCGGCAAAAGACAAGACCTGGTGAGTGACGTCAGAACCAGTGACACTGCACCAGCCCTTCCAAACCAAGCCACCTGCTTTCACACTGCCTGCATCTGTAAAGGACCCTCACACCCTGCTCCCCTCAGGTCTGGCCCCCCACCCCCCGACCTGGCATGTGACAGCCCCACACGCTGTGTAATGGAGTGCTAAACTGTATTATACTGCTCAGCCAACCGGTGGCGATGTGTGTAAAATACCTTTTTTAAAGCTAACCTCAGCCATATCTGGCAGAGCATTAAAGGACCGTGGTGTGTAAAAGCAAGCTCTGAGACCAGTCCATGTCTGGTACAGAAGAACACGATGGTGTCTGGAGTAAACTAAGAACAGAAATAGAAGGAACAAAGCTACAAAGGTTGCAGGATCTTGTCACCATGCCACTCTGCAGTGCCCCAGAGAACTTCAGCTTTCACAAACTTCACCATGGACACACTGGAAACAAGATTTCACAAGATTTCACATTGCTGCCAAGCTGCACAAAGAAACTGGAGAGACGCAGGTATCTTCTTTAATGTAGGCTATGGGAAGCTGGCAGAGCATATCTTTAAATCATTTCATATTACTGAAGAGAGTCATAGAGGTGACTATGAAAGGAGTCTGGCTATGTTTGATGCATACTTTATATCTCAGAGGCCTGGTCCCCACTAAGCCCCCACTTCGGACTAAGGTACGCAAATTCAGCTACGTTAATAACGTAGCTGAATTCGAAGTACCTTAGTCCGAACTTACCGCGGGTCCAGACGCGGCAGGGAGGCTCCCCCGTCGATGCCGCGTACTCCTCTCGGCGAGCTGGAGTACCGGCGTCGACGGCGAGCACTTCCGGGATCGATCCCAGAACATCGATTGCCTGCCGCCGGACCCTCCGGTAAGTGTAGACGTACCCAGAGAAATGTGGCTTATGGAAGAACTTGTTTTCACCAGAGAACTCAATAACCAGGGGAAAGTTTTGAATGTTTTAGAAGAGCTCCGCATATATAAGCTGAAAACTGTGATTTTGGGAATGCAAAGTTTGAAAATACCACAGACAAGCTGGTTATTGGGTTAACAGATAAAATCCTTTCACAGCAGCTACAACTGAAGAGAGATTTAACTCTAGCCACAGGTATTCAAATAGCAAATCAGTCTGAATTAGTCAAATGACAGAACAAAAGGCAGGAGCAACTTGAAAAACATGAAACTAGCTTAGGCAACGTCTACACTAGCCCTTGCTGCAGTATAAGTTATGTTGCTCAGGGGTTGGAAAAAGCCACCCCTGAGTGATGTAAGTTACACTGACCTAAGCACCGGTGTGGACAGCACTATGTGGGCGGACAAAGCTCTCCCATGAACATAACTACTGCCGTTCACAGGGCTGGAGTAGTTAAGCCAACTGGAGAACTCTCCTGTCAGCTCACATTGGTTACATTACAGAGCTTACAGCAGCACTAGTGCATCGCTGCAGCTCCGCCACTGTAAACTCTCTAGTGTAGCTGTAGTCTTAGCCCTGGTCTACACTACAGAATTGGGTCGAATTTAGCCACGTTAGATCGATTTTATAATGACTGCATCTACAAAAGCAACCCCGTTCCATCGACCTAAAGGGTTTTTAAAATCGACTTCTGTACACCTCCCCAGCGAGGGGAGTGGCACTAAAATTGACCTTGCTGGGTCGAATTTGGGGCAGTGAGCACACACATCAACATTATTGGCCTCCGGGAGCTATCCCAGAGTGCTCCAATGTGACTGCTGTGGACAGCACTTTCAACTCTGATGCACTAGCCAGGTACACAGGAAATGCCTGGGAACTTTTGAATTTCATTTCCTGTTTGGTCAGCGTGGCGAGCTCAGCAGCACAGGTGACCATGCAGTCCCCCCAGAATTGCAAACGAGCTTCAGCATGGAGAGAACGGGAGACATTGGATCTGATTGCTGTATGGAGAGAAGAATCTATGCAGGCAAATCTCTGATCATAAAGAAGAAATGCTAATATATATGCCAAAATCGCACAGGGCATGATGGACAGAAGCTACAACAGGGACACACAGCAGTGCCACATGAAAGTCAAGGAGCTCAGGCAAACCTACCAAAGACAGAGGAGGCAAACAGTCACTCTGGGTCAAAGCCCCATAGATACCTTTTCTATGATCAGCTGCATGGCATTCTAGGGGGGGACCCTACCACTACCCCACCACTGTCCATGAACACCTGCAAGAAGGAAGTCTCACGCAACACGTAGGAGGATTTTGTGAATGAGGAGGAGGAGGAGGAGAATGTGCAGCAGGCAAGTGGTGAATCCATTCTCTCTGGCAGCCAGGACCTTTTCATTCCCCTGGAGCCAATACCTTCCCAAGGCGGGATCCCCAACCCTGAAGGCAGAGAAGGCACCTCTGGTGAGTGCACATTTGTAACTACATTACAGGGGTTAAAAGCAATAGTGTTTAATGTTTGATTTTCCCTGAAAACTTGGGATGCATTTGTGGCCAGTACAGCTACTGGAAAAGTCTGTTAATGTGTCTGGGGATGGAGTGGGAATCCTCCAGGGACATCTCCATGAAGCTCTTCTGGAGGTACTCTGAAAGCCTTTGCAGAAGGTTTCTGGGGAGGACTGCCTTATTACTAGCTTCACCAAGCTAGTAGCAAGTAGTCTGGAATCGCTGCAGCACAAACTATGGCAGCAAATGGTCCTGGGATTTGGTCGCATTAGTAGTATATGGCTCGATAGTATTCATCACCATGCATTTTTGACAGGTGTCCACACCCCATTTAGGGCTTATGTCCCACCTTCCCTCCCCGTTTCTGTTGGCGCCAAAGTTTGGTGCCATCAGCCATTTTGAAATTTTTTTTTATGTGGGTTTAAATAGGGGAAGTGTTGTGTGTGTTTGTGCTTGGATACATTTAGAGGAAAAGGTTGAAAGAATAGAATGAGAGAGTTTAAAGATGAAAAAAGAAGTTTGGTAAGATTTATAGAAAAAAGGAAACAAAGGTTATTTGGGGAGGTTGAGTAAGGAGATAGGATGGTAAAGGTCTAGTTTGGCAGGTTATTAAAGAATAGAAAGAGATTTTTGTTTTTAAATGGCTAGTTTGAAAGAAGAGAGGAAAGTTATTAAAGAAAAGAGAGATGATGGTAAAGGCCTAGTTTGGTATGCTATTAAAGAATAGAAAATTTTGAGATAAATGTAAAAGGTGTATTAACTATCAGGCTAGATCAAGAAAAAAGCTTTAAAAATATTAAAAACTAGATTTCAAAGAAAAATGTACTAAGGCAGAGCCTGTTTAGTAAGCACATGGCCAAGAACTATAAAGGGAGGCTAAGAAAAACATATTTAAACTATTCAATACCAGTGTAGGTTAAGAAAAAAGTATTTAAACACATTAAAAACTAGGTTTAAAAGGTAAATTTGCTAAGGCAAAGCCTGTTTAGTTATCACATGGTAAAAACTATAAAGGGTGGCTAAGAAGAACACATTTAAACTATTAACTATTAGGCTAGGTTAAGAAAAGAGCAAAGATAGAGAGCACATGGTTGAATCAGAGAGAGAGAGAGACTTTTTACCTTTCCAGTTTTTTGGTAGAACGAGGCAACTTTCCTGTTTCAGACCCTCTCAGACTTGTTATCACCACCTTTGGATCAGCCCAATTAGAGTTTGTTCTACAGCAGCGTCATAGAATTCATTTTCCTGAACCAATCCTATAGTCCCAAGATTTTAAACAAGAGCCAACTCCCTTCTCTCCTCCCTCCCCATCCTTTCTCCCCCCTCCCTTTTAACTGTTTTATTCTTATCTAAAAAAACAGACCCCCCTAGACTACAGCTACACTAGAGAGTTTATGGCAGAGGAGCTGCCGTGATGCAGTAGTGCTGCTGTAAGCTCTCTAATGTAATCAATATGAGCTGACAGGAGAGCTCTCCAGTTGGCTTAACTACTCCAGCCCCGTGAGTGGCAGTAGCTATGTTCATGGGAGAGCTTCTTCCACCCACATAGTGCTGTCCACACTGGTGCTTAAGTCGGTGTAACTTACATAGCTCTGGGGTGACTTTTTCTCATCCCTGAGCAACATAAGTTATACTGCAGCAAGTGCTAGTGTAGACATAGCCTAAGCTAGTTTCATGTTTTTCAAGTTGCTCCTGCTTTTTGTTCTGTTGTTTGACTAATTCAGACTGGTTTGCTATTTGAATAGCTGTGGCTAGAGTTAAATCTCTCTTCAGTTGTAGCTGCTGTGAAAGGATTTTATCTGTTAACCCAATAACCAGCTTGTCTGTGATATTTTCAAATGTTGCAATCCTCTCTCCTTACTCAACCTCCCCAAATAACCTTTCTTTCCTTTTTTCTCTAAGCCTTTCCCAAACTTTCTTTTTCATCTTTAAACTCTCTCACTCTATTCTTTCAACCTTTTTCTCTAAATGTATCCAAGCACAAACACACACAACACTTGCCCTATTCAAACACACACACACACACACACACACACAAAATTTTCAAAATGGCTGACTGCGCCAAATGTCGGTGCCAACGGAAATGGGGTGGGAAGATGGGACATAAGCCCTAAATGGGGCGTGGAAACCTGTCAAAAATGCATGGTGATGAATACTATCGAGCCATATACTACTCGCATTCAAGCAACATTCAGTCTATATCTTTTTGTGTTAGCCTCAGGAGAGTGATATCATTCATGGTCACCTAGTTGAAATAGGGGATTTTTTGTAAAGGAACAGTAAAAGGACCCTGTTCATGCTGGGCTGTTTGTGCTTGGCTAAAAGGGATCATCCCTGAGAATAGCCATGCCATGGGGAGAGGGGTGAAGGGATCATCCCAAATAGCCATGCGGAGGGGTGGGGGGAGGGGTGTGTTGCACAGCCACCCGCAAATGTATCATCTTAAATTTTACTCTCCCTTTTTATCCCCCCGCAGGTGCAAATGTTTCTATGCTCCCCCTATCATCTCTGTCCCTGAGGTTATCGCAGACTAGAAGGTGAAAAAAACACGCTCGTGATGACATGTTTTCCAAGCTCATGCAGTTCTCCCGCACTGATAGGTCACAGGTGAATGCATGGAGGCATTCAGTACCAGAGTTCAGGAAAGCATTAAGTGAGCGTGATGAGAAGAGGCAGGATGCAATGCTGAGGCTAATGGGGGAGCAAACGGACATGCTCAGGCATCTGGTGAAGCTGCAGGAAAGCCAACAAGAGCACAGACCAGACCTGAGCTGGGCTCCCTTATTGGCCTGGCTGCCTGGTCAATCAGACTGACTTGGGGCACTGGCTACTATCCATTGGCCCTAGACTGGAGGTCTCTGATTGGCTAGAGGCCCTCTCAGTCCCAGGGTCCTAACTGCTCCTTGACCCCTCCCCTCTCTCCTGTCATGGGGAGAGGGCAGCCAAACAACCCACCCAGTGCCAGTGAGGGCAGCCGGCCCCTTCACAACAGACACATTTACAAGAACCATCACTCAGTTTGAGACCTGTCAGATCTGGAACCCAGTGACAGTGTTCACCTCAAATTGGATGAACAAAAAGGACGGACGGCTCCAGCTGTCATCAAGAAAAAGAATTCAGCACCCAGATCACAGTGACCGAGACTGAGAGGGGGGAGTTCAACAGAAACCATCCACAGAGCAAATCCGACAGAAGGTGGATGCTGAACGAGAAGATGATATCTCAAGGATTCCAGAACAACCCCAGTCAGTCATTGCAACTAGCGGCCAGCCAGATGGCCAAGCTGCTACACGTTGGCGTTTTGAAGTTAAGAGCCCAGGGTGGTTCAGAGACACTGGACAGACTGATCCATCCTAAACTTCACAGCCAGCATGACAGTGTGAACAAATGGCAGGAACATGGAACTTAATGGGGGAGATGGACTGGGATGTTAACTTGTCACGCTCTGTTCAGCCACTGGGTGGTGCTGTGTCTAACATTCCTTAGGGAGCCGAACCTCAGCCGTACCTGGCAGGGCATTAAAGATCTAATGATGAACAGAGCTGGGGTGGATGAGCATAAGAATGGCCATACTGGGTCAGACAAAAGGTCCAACCAGCCCAGTATCCTGTTTACCAACAGTGGCCAATGCCAGGTGCCCCAGAGGGAGTGAACCTAACAGGTAATTATCAAGTGATCTCTCTCCTGCCATCCATCTCCACCCTCTGACAAACAGAGGCTAGGGATACCATTCCCTACCCATCCTGGCTAATAGCCATTAATGAACTTTAAGCTCCATGAATTTATCTAGTTCTCTGTTATAGTCCTAGCCTTCACAACCTCCTCAGGCAAGGAGTTCCACTGGTTGACTGTGCGCTATGTGAAGAACTTGCTTTTATTTGTTTTAAACCTGCTGCCCATTAATTTCATTTGATCCCCCCTTGTTCTTATATTATGGGAACAAGTAAATAACTTTTCCTTATTCAATTTCTCCACACCACTCATGATTGTATATACCTCTATTATATCCCCCCTTAGTCTCCTCTTTTCCAAGCTGAAAAGTCCTAGCCTCTTTAATCTCTCCTCATATGGGACCCATTCCAAACCCCTAATCATTTTAGTTGCCCTTCTCTGAACTTTTTCTAATGCCAGTATATCTTTTTTGAGATGAGGAGAACACATCTGTATGCAGTATTCAAGATGTGGGCATACCATGGATTTATATAAGGGCAATAAGATATTCTCCGTCTTATTCTCTATCCCTTTTTAAATGATTCCTAACATCCTGTCTGCTTTTTTGACTGCGGCTGCACACTGCGTGGACGTCTTCAGAGAACTATTCACAATGATTCCAAGATCTCTTTCCTGATTAGTTGTAGCCAAATTAGCCCCCATCATATTGTATGTATAGTTGGGGTTATTTTTCCCAATGTGCATTACTTTACAATTATCCACATTAAATTTCATTTGCCATTTTGTTGCCCAATCACTTAGTTTTGTGAGATTTTTTTGAAGTTCTTCACAGTCTGCTTTGGTCTTAACTATCTTGAGCAGTTTAGTATCATCTGCAAACTTTATCACCTCACTCTTTACCCCTTTCTCCAGATCATTTATGAATAAGTTGAATAGGATTGGTCCTAGGACTGACTCTTGGGGAACACCACTAAATACCCCTCTCCATTCTGAAAATTTACCATTTATTCCTACCCTTTGTTTCCTGTCTTTTAACCAGTTCTCAATCCACGAAAGGCTCTTCCTTCTTATCCCATGACAACTTAATTTCTGTAAGAGCCTTTGGTGAGGGACCTTGTCAAAGGCTTTCTGGAAATCTAAGTACACTATGGATCCCCCTTGTCCACATGTTTGTTGACCCCATTCAAAGAACTCTAATAGATTAGTAAGACGTGATTTCCCTTTACAGAAACCATGTTGACTTTTGCCCAACAAGTTATGTTCTATTGTCTGACAATTTCATTCTTTACTATTGTTTCAACTAATTTGCCCGGTACTGACGTTATGTCCGGGATCACCTCTAGAGCCCTTTTTAAATATTGGCATTATATTAGCTATCTTCCAGTCATTGGGTACAGAAGCTGATTTAAAGGACAGGTTACAAACCATAGTTAATAGTTCCACAATTTCACATTTGAGTCCTTTCAGAACTCTTGGGTGAATGCCATCTAGTCCCAGTGACTTGTTAATGTTAAGTTTATCAATTAATTCCAAAATCTCCTCTAGTGACCAGACCACACCTGGGATGGGAGCATGACACATCCTACTCCCCCCAGGTCTGGCCAGGACTAGCACTCTCCTTGGTGTGTGTGTGTGTGTGTGTGTGTGTGTGTCAGTGTGGCAGGGGGGACAGTTACAGTGCGTGACCTCCCCATTGTGAGTGTGTATGGGGGGCAGTTACAACGTGTGAACTCTCCGTGCCTGCCCAGTGTACGAGGGGGTTGTTACCATAGTTGCCCTAGTCCTCTTTCAATGGGCGTTAACTCGAATTAGGAACCTTCAGTTCACGCCAGCAGTGTCCACACAGGTCAGTCCGAATGCAGCTCTTTGGTGCACTCTGCAGTTCGCACCCCCGCAGTTGGCTCTGTGAGCAGTGTAGACATGACTGGGGAGTGAGCATCCTTCCAAAAATGGGAGAAATTGGGTTTGAAAATAGGAGCACTGGAATTCAAGCAAGAAGCCAGGATTGTGGGTGAGCTGATAATTGGTTTGGATTTCACTGAGGCTAATAAGTACACAATGAATCAATGTAATATGTTCATTCTAGTGAATGAATTCTTCACCAGACTCGGGACCCCAGCAGTGCTGCTCTCAGATCAAGGGAGAAACTTTGAATGCAAAGTGTTTCTGAAGCTTTGTGAGGTTCCAGGAGCTCCATAAACCTGCCCCAGCCCTGCACACCCAGCGCAGTCTGATAGGATGGTAGAAAGTTTGTCTGACTCGGGGGTTTTACAGATTCATAGATTCCTAGGTCAAAAGGGACCACTGTGATCATCTAGTCTGAGTCCTGTATAGCACAGGCCAGAGACCTGCCCTGAACTAACTCCTAGAGTGTTTAGAAAAACATCCAATCTTGAGTTAAAAGTTGTCAAAAATGATGCAGATTCCACCATGACCCTTGAATCCACCAGCCATTGGATCCTGTTTCTCCTTTCTCTGCTAGATTGACGAGCCCATGATGAAATACTTGTTCCCCGGGCCCATGTAGATACTTACAGACTGTGACCAAGTCACCCCTTAACCTTCTCTTTGTTAAGCTAAACAGATTAAGTAGGTTTTCTAGTCCTTTACTCATTCTCATGGCTCTTCTCTGAGCCCTCTACAACTCATCAACATCTTTCTTGAACTGCGGACACCAGAACTGGACACAGGATTCCAGCATTGATCACACCAGTGCCAAATGCGGAGGTAAAATAAACTATCTGCTCCTACTAGAGATTCCCCTGTTTGTGCATTGCAGGATCACAGCAGCTCTTTTGGCCACAGTGTCTCACTGGGAGCTTGTGTTCAGCTGATGATCCACCGTGACCCCCAAATATTTTTCAGGTTTCAGAGTAGTAGCCGTGTTAGTCTGTATCTGCAAAAAGAATAGGAATACTTGTGGCACCTTAGAGGCTAACAAATTTATTGTAGCATAAGCTTTCGTGGGCTACAGCTCACTTCATTAGATGCATGTAGTGGAAAATACAGAAGGAAGATATATATATACACAGGGAACATGAAACAATGGGTGTTACCATACACATTATAAGGAGAGTGATCAGTTAAGGTGAGCTATTGTCAGCAGGAGAGAAAAATAACTGTTTGTAGTGGTAATGAAAATGGCCCATTTCCAGCACTTGACAAGGAGATATAAGGAACTGTAGGTGGGGGAAAAGATAAGCATGGAGAAATAGTTTTACTTTGTGTAATGGCCCATCCACTCCCAGTCTTTATTCAAACCTAATTTAATGGTGTCCAATTTGCAAATTAATTCCAATTCAGCAGTCTCTCATTGGAGAGGCACTACTTCCCAGGAGAGAGTTCACCATGTAAGTATGGCCCATGTTCTTGGTCCCTAGATGTATACATTTGCAAGTCGTTGTATTAAAATGCATATTGTTTGATTGCACCTAGTTTACCAAGTATCCAGATCTCTCAACTTCAGGGCCAGCTCGAGGCACCAGCGAAGGAAACAGGTGCCTGGGGCAGCCAATAGAAAGGGGGGGCACTCCGTGCATTACTGGGCTTCCACGTCCGGTCTGCGGCGGGAATTCGGCTCTTCGGTGGCACTTCAGCAGCACCTCAACTCCGCTTCAGTCTTCGGCGGCAATTCGGTGGTGAGTCCTTCACTCTGTCTCGTCCTTTTCAGCGGCAGCTCTATCGGGTTTTTCTTTTTTCTTTTTTGTTTTTTTTTGCCACTTGGGGTTGCAAAAAAGCTGGAGCCGGCCCTGCTCAACCTGTCCTCTTCATTATTTACAGTCTCCCAACTGTGTCATCTGCAAACTTTCTCAGTGATGAGCTCTTCTTTTAGTATCCAGCGACAGAGCCATCATCTCTCTATTGGGGCTTACAAAGTGGATTGCTGGCCCTCTGGAAATGCTGGTGGATGCTGAGAGGGAGCTGAGATTTGTAATGTTAACTTGTCTTTGTTCTCCAGGTTCTGTCAGTGCCTACCTGAGTCTGAGAAGGGCTGACTGTGACCCCAGTGGCTGTCTCTGGTCGTGTGTTGTACGGCACCAAGCACAGCGGCAGTACTGAGGGGACTGGGTTGGGAGAGATGAGACCAGGGCTCCATTCCCAACTACTGCTATCACATCCCCTCTCTGTGTCCCTATTGCCCCTCTCTATCCTCTCCATTTAGACTGAGCTCTTGAGTGCAGAGACTGCCTGTCACCCTGCCAGTGCAGAGCCCAGCACCACAGGGCCTTGAGCTCGGCCTACAGTGCTGCCCTAACATGAATTCTTGTGTTTGCATAATAAATAATAGTTAATATTTAATAATTTAATAATATTTAATATATGTAATAGTTAATAATAATAGTTAAGAAATAGAGCCTCAAACACTGAACAAACACGGTAAGAGCAGGACAGGAGTTAGGTCATTCGGGGAATCCTGTGTGAAGTTCTGGTCACCTGCGTGCAAGGCAGATGGATTCAGACGGGACCAGGTGCAGAGAAGGGCTGCTAGGGTGGTTGGGGGATGGAGGCTGGTCATATGAGAGGAGCCTGGAAGAGCTTGGCTGGTTTAGCTGGCACAGCACAGGCTGAGCAGGGATCTGATTGCTCTGTATGAATCCATCGGGGGAACGCTGGGGAGGGAGAAGAGCTACTGAAGCCAAAGGATAGTCTTGGCCCAAGAAGAAATGGGGATAAACTTTCCAGGAGTCACGTTAGGCTGGAAATGAGAAGAAGGTTCCGGAACAGCCTCCTAATGGGTGAGGGGAGATCACGCTAACTCACGTGGCGATAGCACTTGATAAGTGTGTGACTGGGATTCTATAACATGCCTTTCCAGCCCTGTATCACGTGTTCCTAAACAGACCAGCCGAGGGCAGCTGGGAAACACCTCCAGGATTCAGAGACATGCCAGTTTCTTTTTACTCTTTTAACACTTAACAAAAGTTAAATTAATTGCATTGTAAAATTGTACGTGCAGCTAGATAGATCCTGGTACCACCGCCTACTCTAACCACCAGACTACACTCCTCTTCCCAAGGCAGCAATAGACCCCAGAAGTCCTGGCTCCCAGCCCCCCACTCTAACCACAAGACCCCACTCCCCTTCCCAGGAAAAGACCCCAGGAGTTCTGGCTCCCAGGACACAGCTATGCCGTGTTTGATGGGTGGGGCTGGAGAATCGCAGGATGCCCCCAGGGCTATTCAAAGCCAGAGCAAAGGGAAAAGGCCACTCACCCCAAAGCCAGACCAGGAGGATGGGGATCTTTGTCTTCCCAGCTCCAGCGCAGGCAGTTGAGCTCCTACCAAGGGGGTGCCCAGCTGGGAACAGGAGGCACCCGGGAAACCCCATGTTCATAGCACAGTCCTTGTGGGGCAGCGTGGCCAGGCGTTAGGGCAGGCGATCGTCCTTGTGAGAGAGGCAGGCTGAGCTCAGTGTGACGGTCACAGGCTGGGAAGCTGGGGAGATGGGGCAGAACCCAAGGGGGCAGGGACCCAAAGGGTCAGGGGGTGCGACAGACCTCTCACTTCAGAGACTCCTCCCGCCACGCCCCCTGCAGTGACCCAGTGGGTGTGTGCGACTGAGCCCACAGAGGAGAAGTGAACCCTGCGCTGTGGCTTTATTGATATTATTGGATTGTGAAATATGTGTTCCTGGAACATGTTGAACAAACAAACCCCTCTTGGCACAGTTGGTTCTGGGACACATGGGGCAGAGGAGTTGTTCCTGGAGTTGGTTCACAGGAAGTCAGCAGAACTGATCCACGGAGGCCTGGTGGACACAGGACAGGTGCACAGGTTGGACTGCGGGGTGAGGATCAGCCCATGCAGTTAAAGCGATGCTGAGGGCTGTGTGAACGCCCTTACTCCAGTTGAATGAGGATGAGGCTTGGCTTGATCTACACCTAAAGCTTAGGTCAGCCCAGCTACATCGCTCAGGGGGATGAAAAATTCAGACCCCTGCAGACGTGATTAAGCCGATCTAAGCCCTGGTGTAGACACCAGAAGGTGGAACAAAGAATTCTCTCATTGGCCTGCCTACTGCCGCTTGGAGGGCTGGATTAACTACAGCAAAGCCCCTTCCATTGCTGTAGTGTCTGCATCACAACACCACAGCAGTGTAGCTGAGCTGTGCCACTACTGGGTTTGTGGTGTAGACACAGCCCTTGTCTACCCAGAGAAGGGGCATCACTGCACTGGCCTCAGGCCGTGAGGACTCCCCTGTGTACCTAGAACAGGTCCATTCACACATGAGCTTATGCCCAAGCCACATTCCCATGTTGTGATCTCGGCAAATCCCGAAAGGATTGCAGATTGCGGTTCAGTGTATGGCTAGCTCCTGAAGGCGCTCGGGGTGGATGTTTGGTCTTGGCGATCTCAGTGGAACAGGGAAGCATTTGTTACCTACGTGATCGCTGTCTGCCTAGCAGCTTTCGTTAGTAAACACGCTTCGTAATTCACTGGTCTCCTGTCCGAAGAGAGCTGCCGAAACTGAACCAAGAGCTGATGGAGATGGCTGCTGGGTTGGGCTACCGAGGTCCTCACTGCTGATATGGTCTTGCCCCTGCACATGGAGCAGCTGACAAAAGTGACAAGAACTGAGAACGTTCCCATGGGGACAAGGCCTAATATGAGCTTTACCCCCAATCTGAATGGAGCCGGTGCTCGTCTGTGTAGCAGAGGCGTGCGGCTGCCAGGGCATGGGGCTGTTCAGAGGTGTTCGCTCTGACACCCCACTGAGCCCGTTCCAAAGCCTGGTGCAGGCAGCGCTCTGACAACTCACCCTGCACCGCGTATGCTGCCCCCGGGTCTGGCCATGCCCAGCTCACACACGTTTAAAGGGCTCCGCTTGGCCTGCGCGAGGGTTTACAGCTGGGCTAGTTAACGTCTTAGCTGCCCAGCCTCCAACCGCAGCTACTGGCCTGGTGTGGAAAGGGCCAAAGAGGAGCCCCCGGTGGTGACTCTCCCCCTGGCAGCAGGGAGATACGGGGCTGGGCCCGTCCTGGGGTGGGTTTTTCACACATTTATTCCCCTGCTGGAAGCAGAATGAGTGGGGGAGGGGGAGACCAGTGCAGGCGACACAGTGCTACCAAGGGAGTCCAGGGATGGGAGCCAGCTGGGGGATGGGCAGCACAATGGCGGGGAGCCAGGAGACTGGAAAATGGTCAGGTGCCCTGAGGCTGGGGGGAGCCGTGTGAACCCCTCACCCTCATCCCCTGAGTCTGCACGAACTGTCACAGCACAGGGACAGGCCCATGGGCAGCGAAACCAGGGCTCAGTGAGTAGCAGGGTCACTGGCACAGCGCTGGGTGCACAAAGGCCGGGCTGGGGCCTCGTGAGAACCTGCCCTGCCGTTGGATAGAGCCGTGGGGCGCCCCTTGGAGACAGTGAACACTGCGCCTCTCTTCCCACAGTGCCAAGCTCCCATCTGCAAAAGTCTCCAGCAGAGCTGAGGGGTCAGGGCCAGGGGGTGAGGATGGTTAGAGCTGGGCTGGAGGAGGGGCTTCTCTGTGGGGGGACTGAACATCTGGGGCTGGTTACTGTAGGGAGGAGGAATATGGGGGATGGGACAGAGGGACCCACAGCATCGACTGGGACAGAAATGGGAGATCAGGTACTTCTCACGGGGCAGGAACCAGGGGACGAGCCATGAGACAAAGAAGGGAAAATCCACGCTGACCCCAGGAAATCCCTCCCCACAATGCTATGGGCCTGGGGAACTCATTGCCACAAGGCAGCGCTGGGCCAGGGCTGGGGAGGGCTCACAGTGGGGCTGGGTGTTTGTCTGAATAACAAGAACACCCAGCGTCACAACTGTGAACATTAAAAATAACTCCGAGTTTGGGGGGCTCCGATACCGCCCCTCCAGTGCAGGAGCTGAGCTCTTACTGATGGGGCAGGAGGAGACTCTCCTAGGGTTGCCAACTTTCTACTCACCCAAAACCAAACACCCTTGGCCCACCCCCTGCCCTCCCCTCCTCTGAGGCCCCGCCCCTGCCCAGTCCCTTCTCTGACGCCCCCACTCACTCCATCTCCCCTCCCTCTGTTGCTCACTCTCCCCACCCTCCCTCACTCGCTCATTTTCATCAGGCTGGGGGTTAGGGTGCACGGGGGGGTCATGGCTCTGGCTGGGGGGCAGGCTCTGTTGTGGGGCTGGGCTTGAGGGGTTCAGAGTGCAGGAGGGGGCTCTGGGCTGGGGCAGGAGGTTGGATTGCAGGGGGGTGTAAGGGCTCTGGCTGGGGGTGCAGGTTCTGGGATGGGGCTGGGGATGAGGGGCTTGGGGTGCAGGAGGGTGCTCCAGGCTGGGACTGAGGGGTTCAGAGTGCAGGAGGGGGCTCTGGGCTGAGGCAGAGGGTTGGAGCACGCAGGGGGTCAGGGTGCAGGCTCCGGGCAGCACTTACCTCAAGCAGCTCCCAGAAGCAGCGGCATGTCCCCCCTCCAGCTCCTACGTGGAGGTACAGCCAGGCAGCTCTGTGCACTGCTCTGTCTGCAGGTGCCACCCCCGCAGCTCCAATTTCCATGGTTCCTTGCCAATGGGAGCTGCGGAGTCGGCATCTGCGGCGGGGGCAGCATGCGGAGCCCCCTGGCTGCCCCTACATGTAGGAGCTGGAGCGGGGACATGCCGCTGCTTCTGGGAGCTGCACAGAACTGTGGCAGGCAGGGAGCTGACCAGAGCCGCCAGGGTCCCTTTTCGACTGGGCGTTCTGGTTGAAAACCAGACACTTGGCAACCCTAGAGTCTCCCTGGGTCAGGTTCTTCCCTCTGGCTTGGCTTCCTGCAGCTTCCTCTGACACAACTGGTTCTGCCCCAGCAACAGAGAGGAGCCTGGGCTGGATGGGCCCCTGGTCTGCTCTGCTCCAGCAGCTCCTCTGTCCCATGTAAAGATCCCAGAGTGCAATGGTGGCACAAAAGGTTTATTCCGGCTGGAGTTTCAGTTTACAGCCCACAGGAGTGGCCATGCTGCTTCCCTCGGCCATGCGGGAGGAGCCCTTGGGGATCTCCCAGGGCTGGGTGAGAGCTCCCAGAGGGGGATCAGTGAGGGCTGTCAGAGGGAGGCTGGACATGAGAGCTCGGGCTGACATTGCAGGGAAGAGGGTTCAGCATCTTTAACAAAAAGGTCTTTTCTCCCCAATGTACTTTCAGCGTTGGAGTTAAATAGGGTTAAACCAGCCAAAGCCTTTGAAACAGTCTAAATAACCCCCCTTCCCCTCTCTGGTCTGGTCTGCCCTGGAGTCACCTGGTTCAGAATCACTGAGCCGGTCCCAGTCCCTGTGAATCCACAGGGAGATGCTGGAAACCTCAGAGCCCTCGGTCCCTGCAAACCAGCTGGCTCCCGTGTCTTAGCTGGGGGTCAGGTGGGGGTAACTGCAGCGAGTGCTGAATCAGGCTGTCCTGAGCCCCAGTGAGGACAGAGAGACACAGGGGCTGCAGAAGAAGGAAGAGCTGTATTAGTCATAACCCAGAGATGACACAGGGAGTCAGGGCTGTGGCTGGCTGAACTGGGACCCACAGCATTAACCCTGTAGCGGGGTGGTTACCCCACTCCTGCCCTGAAGGGCTGAAAACAGCCCCGGGAGAGGGCTGTGGCAGGGAAAGCAGCTAATGGGCTGATTGGGGAAGTAGCCGCAGCTGGGCCACGCCCCAATCAGGCCTCAGCTGGCCCTATATAAGAGGATGGGAGCCAGGAGCTCAACAGGCTCTCTTTAACTGCAGAGGGAGATAGACCTGGCTGCAGGGACCTGAGTGGAGCAGGGCTGGGGAAAGACAGAGGAGCTGGGGAGTTCCAGCCTGGATAGCCCCAGGCTGCGGCCTAGCAGAGGGCCCACGGGTACTGGGGGTTGCAGAGGGCAGCCCAGGGGTAGGCAAAGGCAGCAGGTCCAGACCCAACCTGGGATGAGTGGCTGACACTGCAGTCTGCCCCAGGGAGCGAGGGCTACATGATGACTAGCAGTAGCCTTATACTGAGGCAAGGTGGGGGTTCCCCTGGGTGGGGAGACCCTGAGGCTGAGGGTTACTGCCAGAGGGGCAGTACCCGGAGAAAGGGGCAGCAGGGTCCTGGGAGGGACAGGGGAGCCAGCGGTGAGGCAGATCACTGGCCTGCAGAGGGCTCTCCGGAAGCTGGATGAGCTAATTCCCAACAGAGACCAGCAGGAGTGAGTCCTGCATCGATACAAACCTCATCAGTGCTGGTAGCACAGCCGACCTCTCCAACCCCAGAGCCGCTCAGCGATCCCCGCAAACCCTAGGTATCACTTTGGGAGAAGGGGGACTGGGCATTGATGTGTGCCTGCGGGCAGGACTCTCCACCCTGTCTCACTGCCTCTGGTGGTGATAGCTGGAGCCTCTCCCTTCTCTGCACTCAGGATTGGCCAGCTCCTTCCCCATGGACCAGATGCACCCCAGTATCAATGGTTCAGCTCCGCGCCTGTGATGGGGCTGCCCACGATTCACATCAGGGGGAAAGTTCATCCCGGCCTCTCTCCTCCCTTTGGCTAGGTACCAGCCCTTCCTGAACCGCTGACATGTGCAGGGCACAGATCCCTCTATGTAGAGGCCAGCAGGAACTGATCCTATCACCCAGTCTGGCTTCTGCCACTCCCAGGCCAGACAATCGTGCCCAGTGACTCCTGCACCCAGCCCAGTAGCCGCTGTCAGAGCTAGAGTGGGTCATTTAGTGAGGCCTGTGGCAGAGTTTGAAACATCAAAGTCAATCTGTTCTGTCTAGTTGTCTCCATGCTAGATTAGGGTCTCCACTGGGTGTTATGAGCTGAGCTCTGGTCCGACCTCGCCCTCGCAAGGCCCTGGTGGTGTAAGGCCGTCAGCTGCCCTGCCAGGAAAGGGGCTTGACACCTCCTTGAAGGACAATCTCAGAGAAGCCATCAAGTTTGCAACCCTAGGGCCACCAACTGTGAAGGTCTCTCGGCGACCAGCCCAGCGGAGCAATGGGCTCTACACAGGAGTCCAGAGGGGAGACAGGACAAGCATTCTAGTGGAGCCTGGGGCAGAAAGGACAGAGGCTGCATTTAAGAGGGTTTTTCTGTGAGGGGCAGGGGTTGTCCATTGCCACAAGCAGGAAGGCTGGGCTGGAGGAGAAGGCTGGAGGGATTCAGCCCAGCTGGGCCAGACCTTAGACTCATGGACAGGGTGAGATCAGACATCAGCAGGCATCTGTAACTCTCTAGTGATTTGAAAAAGTGAAATAAGTGAAGTTAGGAAATCCCTTTGCTAGGCCCGTGCTTCTGGCTTTCCACCTATGCTGTCCCCGACTGGGTTACATTAGAAGACAGAGTGCCTCCACTCTGGGGGAGTGCATGGGAGCAACTCTGGGTGTCAGGAGCTCTGAGGGAGGGGCTGGGAGGGGCTGGACTGCAGAGTCTCACTGTGAGGTTATTGATGTGAACTGTGACCGTATAGATAATTGTTGCAACCAGAGTCTTATGGTTGCACCAGGTCTTGTACAGAGGAGGCCAAGGGAGGTGTCTATGGAAAGGCTATGGTTTTCTGGTTATGATTATGCTGTCTGTATGTGTATATCCTTTTTGTATTTGAAGTTATGAATATTGGCTGTGTACTTATATCTCAATGTGTTTGATTCTAGGTAGCCTCAGTGAAGCATTTGGTCAGCTTCTTGAGAAAGGACTATTCTCAGTAAGTGCCCAATCAAGAAACACTTAACTGACAATGGATCTTGGGAGACGCCAATCCAGACCTGAGCTTTCCTGGGAACGTTCAAACTAACATGTAAACAATGGTGTCAGCCTGCAAAAAGTTGAAACATTTATGGATATGTGACTTGCCCAGGTGGCTACAAACTCCATCTTGTTGCTGTGACTTTCCACAGAAGAGCAAAGGGGTTTCTGCCCACAAGAGAGAGAATATAAAAGGCTCTGGAAGCCTTTCCATTGGGTCTTCAGCTCGCTCAAGAGATGGCCCCTCCACCCCAAAGAGATGCCTGAAAAAAACTGGAACAAAACTGTAACTAAGGGGGTGTGAGTGATTGCCGGACCCAGGCCATAAACTACAACGTGGGTCTGAAAACGATTGGGCCAAGACTAGGAAAAGTCCAGTCTGTGAAAAAAGCTTATTGAAATATCTCTAAGGGTGAGATTTCATCTGTAATCAGTTTCTTAATGTATTAGGCTTAGACATGTGTGTTTTTTGTTTTATTTTGCTTGGTAACTTACTTTGTTCTGTCTGTTATTACTTGAAACCACTTAAATCCTACTTTATATACTTAAAATCATTTTTGTTTATTAATTAGCCTAGAGTAAGTGATGAATACCTGGGGGAGCAAACAGCTGTGCATATCTCTCTATCAGTGTTATAGAGGGCGAACAATTTATGAGTTTACCCTATATAAGCTTTATACAAAGTAAAACAGATTTATTTGGGGTTTGGATCCCATTGGGAACTGGGTGTCTGGGTGCTGGAGACAGGACTACCTGCTAAGTGGTTTTCAGTTAAACCCTGCAGCTTTGGGGGATGTGGTTCAGACCTGGGTCTGTGTTGCAGCAGGCTGGCGTGTCTGGCTCAACAAGGCAGGGTTCTGGAGTCCCAAGCTGGCAGGGAAAATGGGCTCAGAGGTAGACTCAGCATGTCAGGTGACAGTCCCAAGGGGGGGGGGTCTCTGTGACCCAACCCGTCACACCCACATCCCACAAGGAAGGGCTCAGCCAAGGGATCTGGGCCACGCATGCACCCTATAGACTCTGAGCCAGGAACAATGAGGAGACTCAGCCCAGACCCTGCTGGCTTGGAAGCAGGTGGGGCTCTGTGGCTGTGCTGAGGAAGAGTAGACTGGTGACTGCCAGAGGGCCTGGGCCAGGTTGTAGCCCCCACACACTCCAACTGACAGGGTCCCGGTGGTGGTAAATCCCCCAGCCCTGGGGGAGCAGCTCTGGTGCGTCACTCCCCCTCCCTGTGACACCGAGCCGGGATGGTTCAGCTGGGCCAGCCCCTCACTGAGTGCCTTTTCTCCTCCTTTGTGCCAGGCCCGATGACCCCGGCCACAGCCGCGCTGCTCAGAGATCAGTGTGGGGGGAATCGTGGGCGGGGGGATCGCAGAACCAGGGAAATCCTT